>NW_022437039.1:7588230-7625840 GCF_009761245.1 Sapajus apella | reverse complement strand
TAAATAAAAATAAAAATAAAAAAATAAAAAAGAAAAAAAAGAAAAAAAGAAAATTCCTAGCACAAGAATTCGCACCCTAGCCTTTGCTTCTAAGTAACTGGACCTAAGGCGGTGATGCTCAGGGAATGTGGCTTTAATCTGACCCTCCTCTTGGTCTGTCTCGGGGGAACTGTGGCTCAGTGAGCAAGTGGCACTTGCCCCAGGTTAACCTGTGACTCCCTGGCAGAGCCAGGTGGAGGAAACCAAAGATAAAGGAAGATGCGCCAACGTCTTTTCCTCACTCGCTGGTGTGTTAGTGGGACTGGGTTTGCCACTCTAGCAGCAGGGTCTTGGTGCTGGGAAAATAAGTCAGTTCTCTTTCCCAGGAGGCATCGTGAAAAAAGGATTTGCTTTGGTACCAAGCAATCTGAGAGGCACTTGTGAATATACATGTAAATATGTAACAATACATTTCATATGTGTATATATATAAATAAATATATGTTGGTGTGTATGCTATACTTGACCGCAATTCACCAGGAACGTGAGGCAGCTGGTGCTTCAAATGTTTTCATTTAAGGGCCAAAGGAAGTGGTTTGCAAACCTTGTTGTTTATTGGAATCACCAGGCATCTTTTTTTTTCAGACAGAGTCTCGCTCTGTTGCCCAGGCTGGAGTGCTGTGGTGCGGTCTCGGCTCACTGCAACCTCCGCCTCCCCGGTTCCAGTGATTCTTCTGCTTCAGCTTCCTGAGTAGCTGGGATTACAGGTGCCTCCATCATACCCAGCTAATGTTTTGAACTTTTTTTTAAGTAGAAATAGGGGTTTTGCCACGTTGGCCAGTCTGGTCTCGAACTCCTGACCTCGTGATCCACCCACCTCAGCCTCCAAGACTGCTGGGATAAGACATGAGCCACTGTGCCCGGTCTTAGCAGGCATCTTTTAGCACCTATTGGTGGGGGCCATCCCCAGAGGTACTGATTTAATTGGTTTAGAGTAAAGAAAGCCCCAATGCTGTGCCCTTCTACTTCCTGCAGCTTGATTTCTGTGCAGCCCTGGCACTGCTGCAAATTGATCGTGCTTAAGCCTTTGTGTATCTGTGTCTGTCTGCCTTCATTCTATAGCTCTGGGCTATAGAAATAGGTAAGATGACGGTGAAGGGTATGACTGTTCCATTCCCAGCTCTGCCACTTACTGGGGGTGTGACCTTTGACAGGCTACCTAACCTGGATACCCCTCCGTTTTCTCATCTATAAAACGGGGACTGCTGTGAACCTAAACAGACAATACTCTGATGGAAACTATCTCAAACCTTCCATTCTTCCATTTTCCCCTTTCTCTTGTGGTATTTCGTGCTGCACACAGCGCAGTCCATGTACAGCTCTGGCAGGATGTGAATCAGGAAGAGCTTTGGTTTGCTGTATGAGGGTGGGGCGGTCCTGGCAGTCCTCTTGCGGGGAACCCAAGTATCCCCACTTTGCCTTTTCCTCAGGGGGTCTTAGGGCTCCTGGAGAACTAGTGTCCCGTCCTGCTGAAGCCCCACCTTGGACTTGACCCTCCACACCTGGCCTTACCTTGAGCTTCCTGGCCCTCTGTCCTTCTCCCTCCCTAGGCTGTGGACCGAATGCCTGGATCACCCACCCAGGTATGTTCCAGAGCCTGGTCTGAGCCCCTATTCCCCTTGCCGTGGGCATCCTCACTGGTGTTTCTAAGCAGTCTCCAAGCAGATCATGAGCCTTGGAATTATTCATACTCCCTGCCCTCAGAGGAGTCAGAGAGCCAGAGGCTATGGGGCTGCCAAGGGGAAGAGAATGCTATACTGTCACCTCAACACCCCCTCACTGGAGATTTCCCTGCCAGCCCTGGTGGCTTGAGGCTTCTTGGTGAGACCTGGAGTGGGGATGAGAGCACCCTTGAAAACAGCATTCCTCACTCTACTGTTAATGACTTGAATATCTGCTGTGGGTCAGGCACTGTGCTGGGCATGGGGACAAAGCAGTGATGAGACAGACATAAATACCTGCCTGTTGGGAGCTTCCACTCCAGAGAGGCAAGACAGAAAGAAGAAGGGTGCAGAGATAAATAAGAAAACAGCAGATAATGTTTAGTGATTCAAGAGCTGAAGGCAGGCAGCTCATGTAGACCAGAAAATTTGGGGAGGCTTCTCTGCTGACTTAGGAGTTGGGGCTGAATGAAGAAGTCAGTTACACCAAGATCTAAGAATGTTCCAGGAAGAAGGAACTGAACATGCAAAAGTCCTACCCCGAGGGGTGGGAGGTGAGCTTGGTTTGTTGTGGGGAAAAGAAAGGGCACTGGTTTGGGGCATGAGACCAACCCGATAGTTTTTTTGAGCTCTCTGTGAGGGCCAGGTCCCAGTGGTCCATGTCTTCCTGTCCTCCCACAATGCCTGCAAAGAGCCTCACATGCTCTGTGTACTCAGTGAACACACTGATGGATAGGTAGCCACCTGTGGAAATGGGGACACACATGCCCCACCTCTTGGGGCATTCAGAGAAGTGGAGAACTGGCTCTGTCCCATGCCCTGGGGGGTAGCTGATCACTTGTAGCTGTGGCATGGTCTGAGGGTTGAGAGGGATCCTGGCCCAGACCAGCCCTTTAACTTAAGACCATGGCTCCTGACCCATGGTTTCCACCATCCCTCCCACAGCAGGGGCAACAGATGGCCCTTTGATCAAGGTGTCCTTCTTGCATTAGACCCAGGGGGACACAGGTAATGAAATACCAGCTTCCAGTGAACTCATAACTTCCTGGTTTTTAAAAATCTTTGTTTAAGAAGGTTTTTTTTTTTTTTTTTTTTGAGATTCTTTTTGTTGTGTTCCTTTTTTTTTTTTAAGTTCTGAGATGGAATTTTGTTCTTGTTGCCCAGGTAGAGTGCAATGGCGTAATCTCAGCCACTGCAACTTCTGCCTCCCAGGTTCAAGCGATTCTCCTGTCTCAGCCTCCTGAGTAGCTGGGATTACAGGCATGTACCACCACGCACAGCTAATTTTGCATTTTTACTAGAGATGGGGTTTCTCCTGTTGGTCAGCCTGGTCTCAAACTCCCAACCTCAGGTGATCTGCCTGCCTCTGCCTCCCAAAGTGCTGGGATTCACAGGTGTGAGCCACTGCACCCTCCTTCTTTTTTTTTTTTTTTTTTTTTTTAAGAGACAGGGTGTTGCTCTGTTGCCCAGGCTAGAATACAGTGGCTTGATCATAGCTCACTACAGCCTCAAACTCCTGGGTTCATGTAGTCTTCCTGCCTCAGCCTCCTGAGTAGCTGGGACTACAGGTGTGTGCCACCACACGCGACTAATTTTTTGATTTTGTAGAGATGGGATCTTGCTATGTTGCCAGGGGTAGTCTCAAACTTCTGCCTTCAAGCTATCCTCCCACCTCTGCCTGCCAAAGTGTGGGGATTATAGGCATGAGCCACTGTACCTAGCCTGTTTAATGAGTTTTTGAAAGCATACTATTCATTATATTTTCGTGTATTCACGGATATATGTGACCATCACCACAGTCAATTTTAGAATATTTTCGTCACCTCAAAAAGAAGTTGTATACCTTTTAGATATCACCTCCCCTATTTTCCTGCTGTCCTTCAGTTCTAACCAGACACCAATCCACTTTCTTTCTATGGTTTTGTCTCTTCTGGACAGTTCATCTAAATAGAATCATAGAATATGTGGTCTTTTGTGCCTGGCTTCTTTCACTTAGCGTAATATTTTCAAGGTCCGTCCACAGTGTGGCATGGATCAGTGCTTCATTCCTTTTTATGGCTGAATAATACTTCATTACATGGATGTACCTATCTTATGTATCTATTCATCCGTTGATGGATGTGTGCGTTGTTTCTATCTTTTGGCAGTTGTGCATAATGCTGCTATAAAGATTCAGGTACAAGCTTTTTGTGGATGTATGTTTTCATTTCTCTTTGATGTATGTCCAGGAGGGAAATTGCTGGGTCACAGGGGGACTCTACGTTTAATTATTTGAGGAACTGACAGACTTTTGCACAGTAGCTGCATCATTTTATCTTCCTACCAGCCATCTATGAGGGGTCCGACTTCTCTGCTTACCAAGGTTTTAATTTAATGTCTCTCCTGGTGCCTATCTCCTAGGAAGCATCCAGTGGTGAAATTCTGTAGGACTAGACCAGGTTCCTAGGGGGCCAGGGCTAGGGTCTAAGCTAGGCCCTGCTAGAGGTTCTGGGACAGGCTGGGGCCAGGGCAATGGACTGGCTGAGGTTGAAGGAAGTGAGGGCACCTGCTTTGTGGCTTCCTGGTTTGAGACCACTGAAGACAGAACTGGAATGAATGGAAGAGAGATCCCTGTTTAATGCTGTTTTCTGCACGGTGGAATTCATGATGCTGGAGTGATTTTAGATGGTTCTGTCTTTAAGTGACGTTAAATCACTCAGTGGAAAAGCGATTTCCTTTTCAGTTCTCTTTCAGTTCTTCTGATTCCATCAAGGGGGCAATCTTAGCTGAGGCTAAGGTGTTTAATGTCTCTTTAACTCTAGTTTCCCTTCTTTAACTTAGAGCAGGTCTGCAGCTTAGTGCCTATGGCAGGCAACAGCCTTGAACCAGAATTTGTGAACTTTGGGGGTAGGGGGTATTTATTTTCACAATTAATTTCTATTTATGGCAAATGATGCTGATTTTCCATTCCCAGGGAGCCAAAATATTTCTTTTTAAAATAAATGTATTTATGTTAGAAAGTGGGTTGATTTAAGGACAATTATGAAGGAAAATCTTCCAGCTGTACTCAAGAAGGTGGTAGACAAATGACTGAAGTTTGGGAACCCTTGTTCTAAAGTTTAGGGTCCAGTAATCAGATGTGGTCATGGCAATGGTGAGGTCCCCAGTCCTGGGGCATGTTCAGGTGGAAACTGGATGCTAGAAAAATAATCCACGGAGCAGCAGGGGACGGGGTGTTCTCATGATCACACCAGCGCCTTTCAGCTGAGACTGCATGAGTGCACGATTCCCATTTTGTTGAGTCAGTTTCCCGGTTCCACAGCCGGACTATGTCATTAAGCAGATGCAGAATCATCAGAAGCACTCCAGTGGGATGCGCGAGGGCTTTGGGGTTCCTGGGAATGGGTTTCCATGGTGCTAGCTCAGGATCTGCCCTGGTGTTGGATTTTTCATGGTGGTGTCACTTCCTGTTGGATTCCCCCCACCCCAAGTCCCCAGTTAAGGGGATCAACCTTCCAGCTCTCAGGCTGGTGAATCCATGTAGGCTGGGTACCCTGAGGGGGCGATGCTGCGTTAGTCAGGTTCTGCAGAGAAAGCAACAGGGTGCGTAGATAGAGAGACAGTTTGTTTTAGGGAATTGGCTCATGGGATTATGGAGGCTGGCAAATTCAAAATCTGCTGGGCGGGCCAGCAGGCTTGGAGACCCATGGATGAGCTGATGTTGTAGTTCTAGTCTGAAGGTCGTTTGCTGGCAGAATTCCTTCTTGCTCAAAGGAAGTCAGGCTTTTGCTGTACCAGGCCTTCAACAGATTGGATGAGGCCCACCACATGAGGGAGGGCAATCTGTTTGATTCAGAGTCCACTGATTCGAATGTGCATCTCATCCCAAAACACCTTCACGGAAACACTGACCCAGACGAATTGACACATTAAGTGAATTATCTGAAATGCTTTTGTTGGAGCAGACACATAGCATTAAATAACATAGAATTCCTTACAAATCACTGCCTTTTAAATTCTCTTTCACCTTTTCAAAGAGGAAATCTCAGTTATGTGCTAATGTGTCTTTAAAACTTCCCAAACGTGTGACATCCTGTTTTAGCAAAGAAATAGAAACCCAGCCTTGGACTGAGAGCTTTTGAGCAGCAGCTTGGAGCTGGAATTTAATGACAATGTTTTGTTTTCATTGTATTTATTTTTTTCCAGCACCCTCTATTTATGGCAGGTGATGCTGACTTTCCATCTCAGTTGTGATATACGGTTTCCTTTTATAAAAATGTAAGTTTAAAAAGTGAGTAAGCTAAGCAGGAATGGCAGATTTGGGATAACATCAACATAAGCGAAGCTAGGACAGTGCCTGAAGTGTCCCCTGCTTGCCCACATGCCCCGAGCTGCCTGTTGCCCGTTTGCATTTCCTTCCTTCCTGGAGACTGCCCTGGTGGTTTATTTCCATTTGGTGGCTTCCTCTCTGAGACTGGTGGTAGTGGATGGGAGGAGGGAACGCTGGCTCTCTGGGGAAGAGAAAGGCCAGTGGGTGGCTCTTCTATGACAGACTCCTTAACTGCGAAGCTAGTGATGATTGGTAATGAGGCAGGAGGTGGGACTGGGAGGGAACGCTCACACGTCAGACCACCAGACTAGCTAAAATAGGAACAAGGCAGAGGTACCTTTTTTTTTTTGAGACAGAGTCTCACTCTGTCGCCCAGGCTGGAGTGCAGTGGTGCAATCTCGGCTCACTGCAGCCTCCACCTCCTGGGTTCAAGCGATTCTCCTGCCTCAGCCTCCTGAGTAGCTGGGATTACAGGCACCTGCCACCACACTCAGCTAATTTTTGTATTTTTAGGAGGGATGGGGTTTCACCATGTTGGCCAGGCTGGTCTTGAACTCCTGACCTCAGGTGATCCACCCACCTCTACCTCCCACAGTGTTGGGATTATAGGCATGAACCGCTGCACCTGGCCAGAAGTACCCTTCCATAAGGCATGTTCACACAGAAGTGACTGCTCCTTTCCAATGCAACTGCCTGATGCCTCCCTTTTCCTAGAAATTTATGCATAATCCACCCTCTAACTTGTATCTACTTAAAAGTGGGTATAACTATGACTGCTGAGCTGCCTCTGGACATACTGCCTATGGGGTACCCCTACCCCCCAAGGAGCAGTCCCTCTGCTGCTGCTGTACACTGCCACTTCAATAAAAGTTGCCAACACCACCAGTTCACCCTTGAATTCTTTCCTGGGTGAAGCCAAGAACCCTCCTGGGCAAAGCCCCAGTTTAGGGGCTCACCTGCCCTGTGTCAGTAACACTTTGTAGCATTTGCTATGTGCTAGATGCTGTTCCAACTACTTTCACTTCATTATCTCCCAGCAGTCCAGGGCGTAGGGATACCAATGTCATCTCCACTTCAGAGATGAGAGGAAAAATACAGGCACTGTGTGGTTAAGTTGCTAGTCTACAGTCCAGCCAGTCTGGCTCAAGTCTGTGCTCTTACCTCATTTTGCTCAAATTACTTACTGCTACCCAGTGGCCCCTTCCTATGTTAACTCCCAGATTAATCAGGTGGGGCCCTGGTTTTCTAGTCCTGAGACTCCTTCGGCCTGGCTGAGTTGTAGACAGTGATGCACAGCCTTTGACTTGCCAGCAAAGATGCATCTACAAAAATGATAGGTCTTGTTACTTACGAAAGAGGAGGAAGTGGCTGGGTGCATGGCTTATGCCTGTAATCCCAACACTTTGGGAGACCAAGGTGGGTGGATCATTTGAGGTCAGGAGTTTGAGAATAGCCTGGCCAATATGGTGAAACCTCATCTCTACTGAAAATTCAAAAGTTAGCTAGATGTGGTAGTGCATGCCTATAGTTCCAGCTCTTGGGAGACTGAGGCAGGAGAATTGCTTAAATGCAAGAGACAGAGGTTGCAGTGAGCTGAGATTGTGCCACTGTACTCCAGCCTGGGTGACAGAGGGAGACTCCATCTCAAAAAAAAAAAAAGAAAGCAAGTAAGAGGAAAAGCTATTAAACTAAGAGTGACTGATGGCCTGGGGATTACTTGAAAGTCATCAAGACAAGATACTCTGTGAAGGAAAGAACATTCCTAAACTAATGGGCGTGAGGCTGGGGAACACCCTGCATTTGACACCTGCCTCACCCAGAGCAACTTAATCCGTGTCAACCTCGGTCTCATGCTGACATGCTGTGTGCCTGTAGGTATATCATTAACCCTCTCTGGGCTGCAGTGTGGTTTTACTGGGTGGCATAATTATAGGAGCTCCTTGGATGACAGCAGCCAGCGGTGAGCTTGTTAATTGACAGGGTCAGGCAGCAGTCATTGGCAGGATGGCAGTTATTAACTGTTCTGTGAAAGCTCCACAAACTAGCAAACATCTAACAAGTATTTGCTGAGCAACCTTGGGCACTGGGGAAGGTGAGTGAGTCATGGTTTCTGTCCTTGAGGAACTCTGAATCAGATAAAGCAGTATCTCCACTGTATCAGTTAGCTCTTGCTGAGTAACAAACCACCTCAGAATGTAATGGCTTAAAATAGAAAACACTGATTTTGCTGATGAGTCTGTAGGTGGGGAATTGGGGCTGGGCTCATTCATGTGGCTGTGGTCAGCTAGTGGGTCAGCTGGGGGCTGGCTGGTTTAGGGTGTCCTTCATTGGTAAACCTTGTCTGTCTTCCAAGTGGTCTCCTATCTTCCAGCAGGCCAGCCTGGGCTTTTTCACAGAGTTACTGCGCAGGAAGAGAGAGTGGATATGCATGAGGCTTCTTGCGGCTTTGGCTCAGAATTGGCACAGTGTCACACTTCTGCTACCTTTTATTGACAAAAAAAAAAAAAAAAAAAGGCAGGGTGCAGTGGCTCACTGCTGTAATCCCAGCGGTTTGGGAGGCCGAGGCAGGCAGGTCACAAGGTCAGGTGTTCTAGACTGGCCTGACCAACATGGGGAAACCCCGTCTCTACTAAAAGTACAAAAATTAGCTGGATGTGGTGGCACACACCTGAATCCCAGCTACTCAGGAAGCTGAGGCAGGAGAATCACTTGAACCCGGAGGCAGAAGTTGCAGTGAGCAGAGATTGTGCCACTGCACTGCAGCCTGGGTGACCGAGCCAGACTCCATCTAAAAAAAAAAAAAAAAAAAAAAAATCACAAGGCCAGCTGGGGCTTAGTGGGTGGAGAAATAGAGCACACTTCTTGATGGGAGGATTTGATCTGCTAAAATTTTGTCTAAATTTTTTGTACTTGTGCACATGAAGGGATATTGGTCTGTCTTTTCCTTTCTTGTGTAACGTCTTTGTTTGGTTTTGGAATCAAGGCAATGCTGGCCTCACAGAATGAGTTGCAGGTGTCCCCTCCTCCTCAGCTTCCTGGAACAGTTTGTTTAGAATCGGTATTATTCTTCCTTAAGTGTTTGGCAGAATTCACCCATGAAGCCATCTGGGCCTGGAGTTTCTTCTATGAGAAGGGACTCCAGGCCCTGGATAAACATTTTTTTCTCCTTTTCTTGCCAGCTTTTAAAGAAAAGTCTAGCTTCATTTTTTTACTTGTTATTAGCCCTTTAGCTCCCTGAAATCTGGCCCCGTTAGTCATTCAATCAATACATTTCACTGAGTGCCGTCTATCAGGAAGACGTATTCTAAGTGCTGGGAATACCGTCCTGCAAAAACAGGGCAGGCCCCAACACTGTAGCAGGCAGATACGTCATATCCAAGTAAACAACTACAAGGCAACATCAGACCCTGAGAGAGGCTACAGGGAGAAAAATAAAGGGCTTCAGTTTCCTTCCCTAAAATTGTGGTTGTTGAGTTGGCTGACGACCTAATCCTCCCTCTTTGTCCCTTTTTTCTAGTTCCACCATGCGCTCTTGGTTGTCCTCCCACCTCTGTGCCCACTCCTCTGTCTCCTTCCCTGGTCTCTCTCCTCCATCCTTTCTTCTCCCGTAATGCTTTCTCCCCACGCAGGATTTCATATCTACCAGTGGCTTCGTCTGCCATCTGCCTACCCATTACACCAGGGCTTCCGTTTCTAGCCCCTGTTTTCTCCTGAGTGACAGTGCTGCCTTTCTTTCCAGCCACCTGAACATATTTCCACCATGTCACCAATTTCTAAAACCAATTGAACTGTTTCCCCCATCCTTCAAACATGCTCCTTCTGCTCCTGTCCCAGTCGGATCCTGGCACTAGAATCCTTTGCCCCATTCCCCAGCCCATCATCAAGCCCTGCTGCTTCTGCTTCTGGAAGCTTTCTTGGCTCTCCTCCTTTTGCCCACCCCTCTGTTCCCACCTCATTTGAGACCCTCATCATTTCTCAACAGGGCTGCTCCAACAGCTTCTCCACATCTGCCTCCTGCTACTCCATCCTTCTGACTGTGGAAGGTTTTCTTCCAGAAGCAGATCATGCCTTTTCTGCCCACTAAGCTTTCCTAGCCCCATGGCCTCCGAGGTAACATTCGCTCTCCTTCATGTGGTCTCCAAGGGCCTTAAGCTTCTTGCCCAGTGGAGAGTCCTGGTCCATCTTGGGGCTAAGCCTGGTACATGCCCTCCTCCCAAGGGTGCCACTCTGCACCACGGGGTGTCCCGAACCCTTTGCCTGTAACACCCTCTTTGCACCCCTCCAGCCATCCTTAGAGATCCGGCTGGAGTGTTGCTTCCTCCATGAAGCTTCTGATGCTGCTCCCACCCCAACACAGGGCCAGTCTCACCACAAGTGTCTCCCATCGCATGCATCACTATCAGTTTATACATCCTTGCGCTTTACAGACCCGGCAGTTTCAGGGCACACAGAGCATGCCATACTCATGCCCAGTACATAGCAGGTGCTCAATAAATGCTGGGTAAATAACTGCTCAATTTTTTAAAGAATGGGCAATGGGCTAGTGATCAGAAGGCTGGGATTGGAGCCCTGGCTCTGCTGCCTGCGAATTGGATGTTGTGAACAAACTCCTTAACTTTGATTTCTCACCTGCAAAGCGGTTCATAGTCCTTGCCCATCCTTCTGACAGGGCTGTCCCCTCACTGACAGGTATCTACCCTGCATGCAGTGGTGTGAAGAGCCATCCGTCTGGAGGACTCGGGGTGGCCTGTGTTCTCTGCTTTCTTTGTCCCCAGTGTGCTTTGCAAAGCATATTCCCAGGATGTGGGACCTGGAGGAGCAGCTTAGCAGTGGCCAGCATCTGAAGCGACATGTGTGGTCCTAGGACTCTGGCTAGCTCCCTGATCAGCTTTTAAAGTAACAGGACCCCAGAAGGGAATGGAAATTCAGATTTAAGCAGGCTACTTAATGGTTTCTCTGGTGCCAGGCTGCTTGGGCTCAGATGCCATCTCCAGCTCTTACTAGTTGTGTGACATGGGGAAAATTGTCCAATCTCTCTGGGCCTTATTTTCTTTACCTGTAAGACAAGGCTGCCGGGCATAATGGCTCACGCCTGTAATCCCAGTGCTTTGGGAGGCTGAGGCAGGCGGATCACATGAGGTCAGGAGTTTGAGACCAGCGTGACCAACATGTTGAAACTCCATCTCTACTAAAAATAAAAAAATTAGCCGGGCATGGTGGCAGGTGCCTGCAATCCCAGCTACTCAGGAGGCTGAGGCAGGAGAATTGCTTGAACCTGGGAGATGGAGGTTACAGTGAGCTGAGATTGCACCGCTGCACTCCAGTCTGGGCAACATAGCGAGACTCTGTCTCAAAAAAATAAAAATAAAGCAGGGCTAATGAAAACAACTCCATCACAGTGTTTTGGTGAATAATGAATAAATTAATCCAGGTAAAAGGGCTTGGAACAGTGCCTGGGACACACTAGGCAATAAATGTTGGCTATCATCATTGTTGAAGTTGTGGTTGTTATTATTCCAAGTGATTGGAAGACTCAGGGCTGCACAGACAGAGTGATCCTCAGTGGCTTCTGCCCTGGGGCACTGCCAAATTCCAGTGTCACGCCTGTTGCCATTTCCGGAGAGAGCCAAATGCTGACTTTGTGCCAAGAGCTGCAGCCGCAGTGAGCATGGAGCTGTGCTGTGCAGGGCACATGGACTCCTCCTTCCCCGTGGCATCTCAGACGCCTGAATATTCCTGGCTGGCTGGTGTCCAGATACTAGGGCAGGAGGCTGGGCTGACCTCTGTCTTCCTGAAAACAGAGGCCAAAGCCTCTGTCCCCTCGGAGTGCTCTGGGCAGTGGGAGAGGCCTGGGTTCGGGCCAGCTTGGGGTTGACCCACCAGCCCCGCAGCAGGCCTGGGAGTCTTTCCAGGGTGGCCGGGTGACTGCTCACCAGCCCGGCCCTCCCCAGGGTTCTGGGCCAGAGCCTCTCTGGCATTTGGAGCAGGAGCTGTGGGTGGAACACTTCTGAGTTGGGAGATTGGCTCGGACCTCTAGACGCCAAACATCTCAGGTCTGTATTGAAAGGTTCCACACCTCGGGATTGTCCTTTTGCCTGCAATTCCGGGAAAAGGCTCCAACTCAGGCTGAGAATCGGCTGTGGTTTAAATAGTAGGAAGAGCTCCGAGGGTGGGAATGGAGTTGGGCGGACGGAGCGGTCATCTTAACAGCACGTTCTCCCTCCGCGGGAAGCCGGCTGGGCTCTCTCACTCTTGTTCCCTGGCACGTAAGGGAGCATGTGCCAAAGCGACTTCCTTTGGCAGCAGCAAGCCGGGGATGGGGCTCACGGGTGGAGACTCATGGTTGTTAGGAAGGAGAGGACAGGCAGGGGGTGGGGGGGGACCCTGACCCCATCCATGGGCAGATCCCATAGCCTTTTGTTTATCCACAAGACCCTCATGGTGACTTTCCACGAGCAACAGCAAACCAAATGTGCTTCTGGAAGAGGGAGGGCCAGTGAGCCTCCAGAAGGTTGTTTGTATTTCTCCACACCCTGGACTAGACGTGCGACACACACTCACAGACACACACACACACACTCTCACACACACACACACACACACACACACACACACACACACACTTTAAGCAAACATTGGACTAAGGCAAAGTGGGACAGCACCTCTACTTAGGGAAAAGCGAGGAGATGTCAGTTCTCCTTGTTATCTGAGATCAGGACAGACATTTCTGGAGCTCTGTCCTTCCTGTCAAACTACAGAACTTAAAACTCCAGCTGGGCACCGTGGCTCATGCCTGTGATCCCAGCATTTTGGGAGGCTGAGGTGGGAGGATGGCTTGAGGCCAGGAGTTTGAGACCAACCTGGGCAACCCAGCAAGACTCCATCTCTACAAAAAGTAAAATTAGGTGGACATGGTAATGTCCAGCTGTAGTCTCAGCTACTGGGGAGGCCGAGGAAGGAGGATCTCTTGAGCTCAAGGGTTCGAGGTTGCTGTGAGGTATGATTGCGCCACTGCACGGCAGCCTGGGTGACAGAGAGAGATCCTGTCACACACACAAAAAATTGAAACTTACCAAACCAGACCACAAATGTTTCACTTTGTGTGCAGAATTTCCATAATGCCACCCACACTTCCCAGTGCCTCACCCCTTCTTCTTCCTTCCTTTTCTTCCTCCTCAGCCCCACTCTCTCCAGTTCTTATGCCTGGAGGATGCTTGTTGCTGCTTGAAAAACCCATTTGCTGTTCTCCCATCCTGGTTGTAGGTTCTTTAAAAATAAATTTAAGGTGGTTCACCCTGTAATCCCAGCACTTTGGGAGGCCGAGGTGGGCAGATCATGAGGTCAGGAGTTTGAGACCAGCCTGACCAACATGGTCAAACCTCGTCTCTACTAAAAATACAAAAATTAGCTGGGCATGGTGGCACGTGCCTGTAATCCCAGCTACTCCGGAGGCTGAGGCAAGAGAATTGCTTGAACCTGGGAGGCGGAGGTTACAGTGAGCCAAAAGGAAGGAAGGAAGGAAGGAAGGAAGAGAAGAAGAAATTAATTTAAGTCTGAAGTTGTAATATCCTGTGTTCGGTATTATTTTATGTGATTATGGGTATTTCACAGAATGGGGAGTATTCAGGGCTTTAATCTGAAGATAGCTTACCATGGTACCTACAATGCACTAAATTAAGATTGGGGTATCCAGGCCATTTATTGTACTCAGTGAGATCCACCTCACCGAGTTTCTGGATACCCAGAAAAGGTGATTAATTTAGAAATTAATTTCAAAAAAGAATTGAGCCCATTCTACCACATGTGCATAATTCCTTTTAGATATTAACGAAAAACTTTATCCATAATCTAAACCAGTCTTAAAGTTATATCAGTAAAGACAGCAAGCACTTCAGCTTGGCCAACGAGCTAACAGGATGAGAAATGCAGCCACCCCTATGAAGGCTAAAGCATGTTTTTTTTTTTTTTTTTTTTTTTGGAGACCGAGTCTCACTCTGTCACCCACTCTGGAGTGCAGCAGTGTGATCTCAGCTCAATGCAACCTCTGCCTCCTGGGTTCAAGCGATTCTCATGATTCTCCTGCCTCAGCTTCCTGAGTAGCTGGGTCTATAGGCACCCGCCACCACGCCCAGATAATTTTTGTATTTTTAGTAGAGATAGGGTTTCGCCACATTGGCCAGGATGGTCTTGAACTCCTGTCCTCAAGTGATCCACCCACCTCGGCCTCCCAAAGTGCTGGGATTATAGGCATAAGCTACTGTACCCAGCCTAAAGCATGGCTCTTAATCAGGCCCTCTGTTAATTAGCCCAGTCATCTCTCAACCTTAGCGAATGGGACAGTGCAAAGAGAAGCTGCCTTCGCAGATTCCTCCTACCTGCTACAAAGCACAGTGGACACAAAGATGATTTGACACCACATTGTGCTGTCTCTCCTGATCTTAATTAAGCTGATGTGTGGTTTTCACCAGGCCTTAAGCATGTGAGTAGAAAGAGAGTTGTAGAAAAATGCCCTGTATTTGGAACTGGAAAACTAGTGAGTGGCAGTCCTGTGAATTTTGGCAAATGACCCAGAGCCATTTTAGGAGCCTTGGTTTCTCATCTGTAACATGGGGATAAGGACATCTTGCTCTGCCAGCACCGTAAGGTTGACATGAAAACTCCATGCAGGATGTGCTGTGTATTTTTCCTGATCTTTTTTTTTTTTTCCTTTACATGTGAACTTTATTCCAAAATTTCAATTCCACATTCCTTATCACTCTTTCATTGCTGTAAACATTGGCAAGGTGATCTTAATCATGACCTTTTCCTGACCTTTAATCATGACGAGTCTCGTTTTCATGTGGCATAACCCCTATGGGCACCCCTTCCTCAGGGATCTGCCTTATCACCTGCACATCTCGGGGTTATGTTGAACCCCTGTGCCCTGCCCAAGGTTAGAAGCAAATTTGCTATCTTCCCTGAAAAGTGCCACACGTGGATTGCTTGTCCTATTTGTCCTATGACAGCAGGAATTGCTGAGGCTGCACCTGGCAGACAGCAGGGAAAGGCAGAGTCAGGAGAGAGACTGCTAGCTGGAGAATGTGCACTGTGAAGAATCAGGCTAACCACAGGCTTGTAACCAAAACCATACATGCGTTGCATTTGGGATTCTGCAGCAGAAGTCTTGAAATGACTAAAAAAAAATTGGAAGGAAGTGAAGAAATTTGGAAAATGGATGGAACCACAGTGAGCAAGGAAGAAAAGATGGAAGAAAAGAAAGAAGTAAACTAGAAATGCTAGGGAAAAAGGAGTTTCAATCATAGTACACTATTTGGCTCTGTAGAGTACAATATTTATATAGCAATCATGTAAATGGCAATTGTTGATCTAAATGTAGACTGTATTGAAATGATGGAAGGAGGGATATAGGGGGGCAAATGATGATGAAAAAGAGAAACTTTTCTCTAAGCAGGAAGTTAATAATAATGTTAATCAAGAAATAGCAGTGCATGAATATTATTTGGAAATATGGAGATAAGAAGTCGAATAGAAACAGCTGAAAAGATTAAAAGTGATTGCTTCCAGGTTGCAGGATAGCAGTAAGACAAAGACTGTTTTAACCATATGCCTTTTGGTTCTATTATCTTCTTTAAAAAATCATCATTTTATGTAGAGCAAAACATTTTTAAAAGAGAAGTTCTGCAAATCATAGGACTTTAATTTCTACACAGAAATTTGAACATTTCATCCAGTTCAGTCTCCTACCTTCAGGTGGGTAAATGCCCAAACTCAGGTGGCCTTTTAGAATGTTCTGCTTGGCCCCTAAAGAAATTGAAGAAGGAAACAGACACAGTTTGTATTCCACAGCGAAAATTATGCTTCAAAGAGACAGAGCCTTTTAGGGAACATCACTGACTCTTGAAAGATTGTCATGGGCCTTCTGAGGAGTCTCCCACTGAGATAGACAGGGTGATTGGGGTAGTAGCCAGGAGACCCTGGTCTAGTCTTGAGCTTGTTTCTGCTTTGCTGTGAGATGGAGCAAGTCTTATTCCTCCCTGGTTTTCATTAATGCCCCTGGACAATAGGGCTTTGAGTTTTCCAAGGGCCTTTACGCTCTACATCTCTAGAACTGGACAATGATAGCAAACAGCTGTCAGAGGGGGAAATAGACAATAAACAACTGAGCGAATAAGATGCTTTCAGACCAAGCTAATCCTCCAAAGAAACTAAACTAGGGGGATGGGCTAGATTATGCCGGAGGGGCGTGGCTACTTTACGTGGTATGCTCAGGGGCACTTCTCTGGGGAGGTGATTTTGAATTGAGACCTAGACAGTGCCAGAGAGCCAGCTGAGGGTGAAACCGAGAGACTGCTTCGGGGAACGGAGACAAAACCAGTCCCCTTAAAGCAGCAGAGAACTGAAGCCTGCAGGCACAAGGGCGGGTATAGGGGTTAAGGTGTGGTAAGGGAAGGAGATGGATTCATATTTACTATTACATTTTTTGAAGGGAGAATAACTTTTTGTGATTGTCAAGGATTAATTCTGATGCCACCTTGGGCTCAGTGGACCAGCCTTCATCCAACACACAACCCGGGGAGCTGTTTGTTCTTTCATATCATCAGAGAGGGCAGGATGCAACATGGGTGTATGTGGTGGCAAGGAGACAGCACTACTTGGAAAAGCCCTGGGGATGGTGGAGGCTGGTCTCTACAGACCACAATTATGTTTCTTGGGGGCAACTTATGTCATGTTAGGAGTCAAAGACATAACATCAAGCCTTCTCTGCCCACCCACATAAATGCTTAAGAGTTGGTTCAATGCTTGGCTGGCTGCGGTGGCTCACTCCTGTAATCTTAGCACTCTGGGAGGCAGAGGCCGGTAGATCACCTGAGGTCAGGAGTTCAAGACCAGCCTGGTCAACATAGTGAAACCCTGTCTCTACTAAAAATACAAAAATTAGCCGTGCAAGGTGGTGCACGCCTGTAATCCCAGCTACTCAGGAGGCTGAGGCAGGAGAATCGCTTGAACTTGGGAGGTAGAGGTTGCAGTGAGCTGAGATTGTGCCATTGCACTCTAGCCTGGGCAACAGCAAGACTCCATCTCAAAAAAACAAAAAACAGTTGGTCCAGTACTTGATGCCCTCTGAAGATCAAGGCTGATGCAGTATGAACAGTGCCCAATGTACAAGGCAGTAAATTAAATTGTTTAAATTACAAGCAAAATAAATGCACGTACTCTTTGATTCAATGCCTTCACTACTAGGAATCTGCCTTTCAATATATTAATACAAGGTGTGTGCAAATAAGTGTAAGTGGAAGGATGCTCATTGGCAGTACCGTGTAGAGCAGCAGAAAGTCTGGAAGTGACCTAAATGGCTACCAGTAGGGAACTAGTTAAGTAAATTGTAGTGTAGCCGCACAGTGGAACACCAGGCAGCCATTCAAGGAATGAGGTGGATTCGTAGGCACAGGGAAAGAATGTTCCCTCAGGGGTATTATTAGAAAAGATGGTTGGAGGATGGGGCTTAGACTTGTGGCCAAAGGAGCTTGCTGGAGCTCCCAGCTCCACACTACTGTCCCCTACTAGCCCTCAGCCCCTCCAGCCAAGGAAAGTTGACTGGGGCTCAGTGGGAGCAGCCACGCCCAGGAGGAGTTGCAGGGAAGGGCAAAGCACTGCACGGGAGCCTGGAATAAATGCACTCCATCAATCCAGAAAGCGGACAGTGGCGCTTCCTCCAATCAGGAGTGAAGGAATGAGTGAGGGGTGGGACAAGAGGCCTGGAGTGTTACTCTGGTACAGCTCTCTTCAGACAGAAACGTGAAGAGTGAAGAATAAGTGTTCTCCCAATAAATGTCTCTGGAAGGAGGCACAGGAAACTGAGAAGCGTGGTTGCCTCTAAGAGGGCACTGACAGACTGGCATCGGGGATGGTGGCGCAGAAGGGAGACATATTTTGATATAGAGATGCAGGAGTAAAGGGTTATTTTTATAACCTCTTAATCGTTGGGGGATTTCCGCTACTTATGAATAACTTCCTCCAAAGCCTCAGATGAAGTCACCAGCAATGTCCTGGGTTCACAAGTCCTAAAACTGAGCTACCCCGTTTTGGTTTTTACTGGAGATCTGAATTCCAGATGTCATTACCATAAGGTACTAAGTAGAGACCTTTACTTCTCTATTTCCTTATTTTTTGAAGTGCCTAATGGTTCAAATCAACCTCTAGCTGCCTTTTTACTTACACTGGACTCAAAACCTTACCTGACTTCTCATAAAAACATATCCCTTTCTCTATAGAAGCCTGTTTCTGATGTCTGAAATGTCCAAATGAAACCATTCCCAGGGCTTAAAGCAGTACTCCCCAGACATCAGCATTTGACAACCACCCTCAGGATTTCTGCTGACAATGAGGACCACCTGTCCTTTTACTTCCATAACATTTTCCCTAAATTATTCACTTTTAAAGCTTCAATAACTTGGTTTTAAAATGATACTTTATGTCACTACTTTAAGTGATGTTTCTTCCTTATAATAAAGGACCTTAAAAATAAATGTAATGAACTCAAAATGATGTTACTAAATTTTAGCTACAGATATGGTCTAACCAAAGATCTGCTTTCTGTTTTTGTTACAAAGAAATTAGCAAGTATTAGAGACTGACTAGCACCAAACTGGGTCTTTTCCTTGGTGAACCCAGAAGGATTGGAATGGGGATTTTTTCCCCATGTGGTTCAATGTTGCTTATACCTTATCAATGCACTATTCACAATCATGCCTTATAACATTGGAATTCCATCTGTTGTGAAAGAATGAGTTAAAACCTTTTTTCTTTTTTTAAATTTTCTAGAAAGTTTTAGTTATACTTCCATATGCATTTGTGGCCCCAGTGAAGTTGGCATTTGGGCATTCCAGCTGATGTTAAAGTAACAGGGCATTCAGCATGGTACATGAGCCCTTTTCTCCCCCAGGGTCAGAAATGCATCTATTAAAAAAAAAAAAAAAAAGGAATGCATCATTTTGAGAGGCAGCAGCATATGATGGCAGCTAAGAATGATGCAGGCCTAAACAAAGGGGAGTTTGTCCTTTTTGAAAGAATTAGAAGAATCTCTAAGCTGGTTCACTGGGTCCTTCTAAGTGGTGATGCACAGTCACAGCCAGGACCTTTCAGAACTGAGTTTTGCAGACATACAGCTCCTGTCTATTGTTAATGAGTCCTACATCTCAAGGAGTGGCCCCTGTGTGAGCCCACGAGACTTGATCCATTCTATGGGGGGACATTGCAGGTGAGAATGAGCACAGTAAGAGAGGAGAGCTGGCAGTGAAAAGTGGAGGGTTTGTGTAGTCAGCGCATGTCTACTAGAGGAGGGGGAAGAGTTGGTACCAGAAAGAGGCTTTTAAAAATAATCCTATTTTGGGCCAAGCATGGTGGCTCATGTCTGTAATCCCAGCACTTTGTAGGGCTGAGGTGGGCAGATCGCCTGAGGTCAAGGGTTCGAGACCAGCCTGGCCAACATGGTGAAACCCCATCTCTGCTAAAAATACAAAAATTGGCCAGATGCGATAGCATGTGACTGTAATCCCAGCTACTGGGGAGGCTGAGGCAGGAGAATCACTTGAACCTGGGAGGCAGAGGTTGCAGTGAGCCAAGATCATGCCATTGCTCTCCAGTCTGGACAACAGAGCAAGACTCTGTCTCAATTAAAAAAAAAAAAAAAAAAGATTCTGTTTCAGAAATATCAGTGAATGCTTAAACTCTGAGTGAAAGTTGCATGAGAGATAGGATCTTTACGTTATCTCAAAATTCCTTCCCAACATGGATGGACCTTTGAAACACTATGCTGAATACAAGAAGACAGATACAAAAGGCTGCATGCTGTATGATTCCAATGATATGAAATGTCTAAAATAGACAACTCCGTAGAAACAGCACATTAGTGGTTGCTGGGGGTTGGGGGAGAGGGGAATAGGGAATAGCTGCTTATTGAGTACAGAATTTACTTTGGGGGTGATGAAATGTTCTAGAACTGGATAGTGGTGATGGATATACAGCACTGAGAATGTCTTGTGTCTCATTTATACTAATAGTAAATTTTATGTGTATTTTACCAAATATCTCCTCTACAATTTTTTTTTTTTTTGACATGGAGTCTCACTGTCACTCAGGCTGGAATGCAGTAATATACTCTCAGTTCAATACAACCTCCACCTTCTGGGTTCAAGCAGTTCTCCTGCTTCAGCCTCCCCAGTAGCTGGGATTACAGGCATAAGCCACCATGCCTGGTTAATTTTTGTGTTTTCAGTACAGATTGGATTTCACCATGTTGGCCAGGCTGGTCTCAAACTCCTGGCCTCAGGTGAACCACCCACCTCGGCCTCCCAAAGTGCTGGGATTAACAGGCATGAGGCAGCACCCCCAGCCTTACAAATTATTTTTTAATGACAAAGGGGGAAATGTACAGTGAAAGAATCTGGCAGAACACAACCCAGTGATCAAAGTTAGCATCACCATGATGAGACACACTGGCATATAGAACCTCCTGGTGGAATCCATTAAGGGATCTATTGAGGGATCTTGTGCCGTTCCTGCTAAAAAAAAGCATAACCTGAATTGAATCATGAGGAAACATCCAACACAAATTTGAGGAACATTCTACAAGATAAATGGTCAATATTGTTTTTTGTTTGTTTGTTTTGGTTTTTTGAGACAAGATTTCACCGTGTTGGCCAGGCTGGTCTCAAACTGCTGACCTCAGGTGATCCGCCCTCCTCAGCCTCCCAAAGTGCTGGGATTACAGACGTGAGCCACTGCGACCGGCTGGCCAATATTCTTAAATAATATCAGTGCCATGAAAAACAAAGACAGGCCTGAGGAAGCGTCCCAGATTAAAGGAGACCAAAGAGACCTGAAACTAACATGCAGTGTATCATCTTGGACTGGTTCCTGGGGCAGGAAAAAGAAACCCATATAGAATATTATTGGGATAACTGGAGAAATTTGACTATGGACTGTAGATATGATAGTTATATTGTATCATGTTAAATTTCTTCATTGTTATCATCATAGTGTAAGAAAATGCCCAACGGGGAGCAGTGGCTCACGCCTGTAATCCCAGCACTTTGGGAGGCTGAGGCAGGTGGATTGCCTGAGATCAGGAGTTCGAGACCAGCCTGGCCAATATAGTGAAACCCCAGCTCTACTAAAAATACAAAACTTAGCCAGGCATGGCAGTGGGCGTCTGTTATCCCAGCTACTTGGGAGGCTGAGGCAGGAGAATCACTTGAACCTGGGAGGTGGAGGTTACAGTGAGCCGAGATCGTGCCACTGCACTCCAGTCTGAGTGACAGGGTGAGACTCTGCTCCAAAAAAAAGAAAAGAAAAGAAAAAGAAAATGTTGTTTTTCAGAAATACACACGAAAACATTTAGTTATAAAGAGATATGGTTTAGGCAACTTACTCTCAAGTGGCTCAGAAAAAAATGTGTGTGTGTGCATTAATCCATTTGAGACTGGGGCTACAATTTCATCCCAGTGAACAGAAAGTCTGATTTGCACTGTACTTCAAAACATTAAACTAGAAATTAACTTTTTTCCCAAGAAATTTAGTAACTATCTGGTCACAAATGATTGTAATGAAAGAAGAATGAACTAAGTGTTGATTTTAGGAGGCTGCATCTTCCAACCAGATCATTTGATGTGACATCTTCTCTTGACATTTGAGTTTTGTTGACCAAGATGATGGTCATAAAATACTCAAAGATGTTACCAATTTTCCCAAGTATGACTTTCAGTTGTTTTATATTTAAATCATTTTTTGAGTGCTTTTTCCTCATTTATTTGGAACTTGTCCAGCTTAGACAAGTCCTCATGTCTTCATGCCCTCAGTGGCTTTTCATCTGTTCTCCCTCAACATTTTCATCAACTTTGGACAACTGGAGTTCTGTTGTAAGATTTCCAATTCAGCCGGGTGCAGTGGTTCACGTCTGTAATCCCAGCACTTTGGGAGGCTGAGGAGGGTGGATCACCTGACATCAGCAGTTCGAGACCAGCCTGGCCAACATGGTGAAACCCCGTCTCTCCTAAAAATACAAAAATTAGCCAGGAGTGGTGGCGGGTACCTGTAGTCCCAGCTACTCAGGAGTCTGAGGCATGAGAGTCACTTGAACCTGGGAGCTGGGGGTTGCAGTGAGCCGAGATCGCATTGCCACACTCCAGCCTAGGAGACAAAGCGAGACTCCATCTCAGAAAAAAAAGATTTCCAGTTTCATTTTGCGGTTGCTTCCTGTTGCATATCATTCAAACTATCTTGCCAGAGTAAAGCATTACCCTGAAATTTCAGTGGTTTAACATCCAGAGGCTTATTTCCCCAATCATAATATCTGTCCAAGGTGTGAGGCTTCAACCTACTATATGGCTGTGCCATCCCCAGCTGGGGATTCATTCACTCTCCTTAGGGAGAGTGTGGAGAACTCATACCTGCTCTCCTGTGCATCAGCCTGGAAATGGTCGTGTTAAGTGGTTCTGGCCCATTGGTTAGAATTAGTCACGAGTTCCTAACCTAACTGCAAGGGAGTCCAGAAAATGTAGTCTTTCTGTATGATCCAAGAGGGGAAAATGAAATGGCAGCTTTCTGTCACATGTTGCATTTTTGGGGGGTCCACTGTTGTTCAAATGGGAATAGATATTAAGAAGAATGGTGTCTGAGTGGGCATTTATTTTATTTTTATTTTTATTTTTTTGAAATGGGGTCTTGCTCTGTCACCCAGGCTGGAGTACAGTGGTGAGATCATGGTTTATTGCTGCCTCCACCTCCTGTGCTCAAGCAGTCCTCTGCCTTAGCTCACCAAGTATCTGGGACCACAGGTATACGCCACAACACTAGGCTAGTTTTTAAATGTTTTGTAGAGATGGAGTTTTGCTCTGTTGACCAAGCTGGCCTCAAACTTCTGGCTTAAGCCATCCTCTTGCCTTGGCCTCCCAGAGTGGTGAGATTACAGGCATGAGCCACCATCCCCAGCTGGGGATTCATTTTATATGTGGTCAGATTATCAGGAAATATTTCTGTATTGTGATCGCTTTGGCTTTGTTATGAAGTAGGGGCTCTGATCAGGAATCCTCAGACAATGAGCTTCTGGGGCATGGGGAATCAGGAACAGCATCTTAGCACACACACAGCTACTCCTTCCTGCCCAAGAGGAGTGATGCTTTTCTGAATTAGGGCTTCTAATGCGTCCTCATCCTTCTCCTCCACAAGGAATATTTGGCTTCTGGATGCAACAGCAGACAGCCCCCCTCATGCCACACTTTTGTCTAGTAAAGTCTCCAGGTGAGAAAAGATGGGGAGAACTGGTTTTGCTTTTCTGAGGCCCCATGAAATGTTGCCTTTTTTTTTTTTTTTTTTTTAAGAGACAGGGTCTTGCTTTGTTGCCCAGGCTGGAGTGCAGTGGTACCATCATGGCTCACTGTGTCCTCTACCTCCCAGACTCAAACAATCTTCCTGCCTCAGCTTCCCAAGTATCTGGGACTGCAGGTATGACTACTATGCCCAGCTAATTTTCTTTCATTGTTTTTAGAGACAGTGTCTTATTATGTTGCTCGAGCTGGTCTCAAGTTCTTGGGCTCAAGTGATCTTCCTGCCTTCTCCCAAAGTTCTGGGATTCTAGGCAGGAGCCACCACGCCCAGCTAAAAGTTGTTTATTTTTTATTGTAATTTTGTTTTGTCATTGACAGATTTTGAATTTCTTTCTTACCCTCTTCAGCACATCCTGCTCTGGGATTTAAACGTGACCCCTCTCCTCGGCCTGCCCTGTGAAAATGTTGGTGCTTCTTGCTTTCATCATTGCCTTCCACATCACCTCCGCAACCTTGCTGTTCATCGCCACTATTGACAATGTAAGTCTGCTTTCCTGCCACTCATGCAGAACCCCGGGTCTTGGAGTTAATAGAATTGGGTCGTATTGGTCTATTCTCATGCTGCCTATAAAGGCATTCCAGAGACTGGGTACTTTATAAAGAAAATGAGATCTAATGGACTTACAGTTCCACGTAGTTGGTGGGGGGGGGGTGCTTACAATCATGGCAGAAGACGAAGGAGGAGCAAAGACATGTCTTACATGGCGGCAGGCAAGAGACTTTGTGCAGGGAAGCTGCCCTTTATAAAACCATCAGCTCTTGTGAGACTTATTCACTACCATGAAGACAGTATGGGAAAAACCCGCCCCTGTGATTCAGTTACCTCCCACCGGATCTCTCTCATGACATGGGAATTATGGGAACTACAATTCGAGATTTGGGTGGGGCCACAGCCAAAGCATATCACAGATTGAGAACCCTGCCAAGGTGATCACGATTTGGGGTTGTCCTCCCTGTGAAGGCATGACCAATCTTCTGAGCTAACACCTCAGGACTCTTGACCTAAATGTGAAGGCTCAGGGCATCCCATGTTCAGGCTTTGGTGGCAGGTCCTGGCAGGCAGGGGTGTTTGTCCTCCCATCCATGATTCTTCCATAGAGCCTGGCTCTAGGAAGCCCTTTGAGGACATTGTGTGACTTCAGCTTTCCTCTAGATCAGCGTTCTCAACCTGGTCACTATTGTCATTTTGGGCTGGATAATCCTTTGTTAATGGGGGCCTCCCTGTGTATTGTAGGAAGTTCAGCAACATCTCTGGCCTTATCCGCTAGATGCAGTAGCACCCTCGCTCCTGGTTACGACAATCCAAAATGTCTTCAGACATTGCCAAATGTCCCATGGAGAATAAAATCACCCTCTGTTGAGGACAGCTTCCCTAGATGTCCCAGGTGACCCATTCCAGGTGGCCTCTGCCCCAACCCTTGATATCTCCTTACCAACAAGGGTCCCTTGCTGCTAGTCCACCCAGCCATGTCCTCCCCAGCAGAGCTCAGGCCTGGAACTTTCCAGACTCTACCTATGCTCCTATGAAAAATTTAACATTTTCCTTTAGTATCCAGCTTGCAGCCATATGGCAGGAATGTATTGGACAAATAAATAACCTATTGTCATAGATTAATATCCCTCTAAGCAGGGAGTGATATTAGGGAAACTTCTTTTTATTTTTTTATTTTTGAGACAGAGTTTCACTCTTTCACCCAGGCTAGAGTGCAATGGCGTGATCTTGGCTCACTGCAACTTCCATCCCTCGGGTTCAAATGATCCTCCTGGCTCAGACTCCCGAGTAGCTGCGATTATAGGCATGCTCCATTACACCCAGCTAATTTTAGTATTTTTAGTAGAGATGAGGTTTCTCCATATTGGCCAGGCTGGTCTCGAACTCCAGACCTCAGGTGATTCTCTCACCTCGGCCTCCCAAAGTGCTGGGATTACAGGCGTGAGCCACTACGCCTGGCCTAGGGAAGCTTCTTAACAGAGCTTCTCTATGGCCTATATACCAATCTAAAGAGCTGGCTTCCGTTCTGCTCATTGTAGACTGCAGAGATAATTAAAGGGCAGAAACATTGCTCAGAAAGCCGAAAAGTGCACCGTAAGAGTGGTCATGAACTCTGCCTACATATGTGGCTCCTGTTGATGAATCATCATGATAGTAATAACATAAACGATAACACCTGTCACTTAGTGATCACTATGTCCAGGGCTCATATAAGCCCTTTTATGGATGTCATCTCATGTGATCCTCATACCAGGCAGGGGACCAGCATCTCCTTGCACTGGGTTATAGGTGAAGGAACTAAGCCTCAGGGCAGGCACTTGGCAGAGTTTACAGTGTAGTAAGCAGCAGAGCCAGGATTTGAGCCATTCCAGAGGCTACTGGTCCTAGAGCCTGTCAGGATAGATGAGTGCGGCCATTGCATTTGGGTTCTGGAGCTTCTTGCTGAGCTGCTGTAAGTGGCGTGGGCAGGGACCACATTGATGCCGTGGATTATAGCAGTGGTCCCCAATCTTTTTGGCACCAGGGACCAGTTTCATGGAAGACAGTTTTTCCATGGAGGGGGGAAGGGGACATTGCAGGAGGATGGTTTCAGGATGATTCAGGTGCATTCCATTTATTGTACACTTTATTATTATTGTTACCTTTTTTTTTTTTTTTTGAGATGGAGTTTTGCTCTGTTACCCGAGCTGGAGTGCAATGGCGCAATCTTGGCTCACTACAACCTCTGCCTCCTGGGTTCAGGCGATTCTCCTGCCTCAGCCTTCTGCTGCGTGGCCTGGTTCCTAACAGGCACGTGCCACCATGCTCAGCTAATTTTTTGTATTTTTAGTAGAAACGGGGTTTCACCATGTTGGCCAGGCTGCTCTCAAACTTCTGACCCCAGGTGATCCGCCCGCCTCGGCCTCCCAACGTGCTGGGATTACAGACATGAGCCACTGCGCCTGGCCACTTTATTGTTACTACATTGTAATGTATGATGAAATAATGATACAGCTTGTCATAATGTGGAATCAGTGCAGCCCTAAGCTTGTTTTTCTGGACTAGGCAGTCCCATGTGGGGGTGATAGGTGACAGTGACAGATCATCAGGCATTAGATTCTCACAAGGAGCGTGCAACCTAGTACCTGGCATACACAGTTCACCATAAGGCTGACACTCCTGTAAGAACCTATTATCCCTGCTGACCTGCCAGGAGGCAGAGCTCAGGTGGTGATGTGAGTGATGGGGAGGAGCTGTAAATACAGATGAAGCTTCCTCTGCTGGCTGCTCACCTCCTGCTGCGTGGCCTGGTTCCTAACAGGCCACAGAGCGGTACCAGTCCATGGCCCATGGGTTGGGGACCCCTGGATTATAGTATTTGGACTCACCATTCCCAGAGCTTACTGTGAAATAAATGGGACCCAAAGTTCTTTCCAAATCTCCTTTTTCTATTTCTTCCCATCTAGTCCTTTGGGATCCTGAAAAGACCCCAGACAGTGGAAAGGATAGACAGACATTAGGGGCAGGAAAACCATTGCCTTAGTGAATCCTATCCAGCACCGTCAGGGCATGGACATTATCATGGCGCATTCTGAGAAGACGCAGGTGGACTTTTTGTCCATCAATGAGCCTGAGGGTATTCATTATGAGTTTGGAATTGTGGCTGGGCGCGGTGGCTCACATCTATAATCCCAGCACTTTGGGAGGCTGAGACGGGTGTATCAGAAGGTCAGGAGTTCAAGACCAGCTTGCCCGGACATCATGGCAGGCGCCTGTAATCGCAGCTACTTGGGAAGCTGAGGCAGGAGAATTGCTTGAACTCAGGAGTCGGAGATTGCAGTGAGCCAAGATCACGATACTGCACTCCAGCCTGGGAGACACAGTAGGACTGTCTCCAAAAAAAAAAAGAGTTTGGAATTGTGCTTGGCATTATGGCTGGCGCACAGTGGGAGCTCAGGGAATATTGACTGGATGGATGGGTATGGGGAGTCTAGTCTGGGCGACTGGAAAGTAGAAGGAAGGCCATCTTGGGCAGTTGGGGCATGGCAGCAGCCACCAAAGCACAGAAGGAAATGAAAGCTTTGGGCTGAAGACAGGAGAATCCTGTCTCGTCATCCCATCCATTGCAGTGTTTGTTTGTTTGTTTAAACAGGGTCTGTCTCTGTCACCCAGGCTGGAGTACAGTGTTGCGATCACAGCTCCCTGCAGCCGCTACTGCCCAGGCTCAGGCGATCCTCCCACCTCAGACTCCTGAGTAGCTGGGACTACAGTCACACACCACCACACTTGACTAATTTTTTGTATTTTTTTGTAGAGATGGATTGCCCTAGCTGGTCTCAAACTCCTGGGCTCAAGCAATCCTCCCGCCCTGGCCTCCCAAAGTGCTGAGATTACAGGCGTGAGCCACTGTGCCTGGCCCTGTCTGCTATTATTTCCACTAATTCAGCATCATCTTTTCATTCATTCTCTCTGAGGGCCTGGACCACCTCTTGTCCTTTGGCAGACATTAGCAGGGCATCATCTGAAGCTGGTTAGAAATGTAGAATCCCAGCTGGGCGCATTGGCTCCTGCTTGTAATTCCAGCACTGTGGGAGGCTGAGTCAGGCAGATCACCTGAGGTCAGGAGTTCAAGACTAGCCTGAAAATATGGTGAAACCCTGGCTCTACAAAAAATACAAAAATTAGCCAGGCATGGTGGTGTATACCTGTAGTCCCAAGTACTCAGGAGGCTGAGGGGGGTGGATTGTTTGATCCCAAGAGATGGAGGCTGCATTGAGCCAAGACTGCACCACTGCCCTCCAGCCTGGGCAACAGAGCGACACTGTCTCAAAAAAAAAACAAACCAAAAAACGAAAAGAAAGAAATGCAGAATCCTAGGCCCCACCCCAGACCTCCTGAGTCAGTCTGCAGTAAAACAAGCTCCCCAGGCGATTCTCACGTGCGCTGCGGTTTGAGAATCCCAGAAGCCCACCATGCCTCATGCCTAATTAGGAGTCAGTGTTTGCATCACTAATGGACAGCCTTTCTCTCTGTTTTCATTTTGTGTTATAGGCCTGGTGGGTAGGAGATGGGTTTTCTGCAGATGTCTGGAGAATATGTACCAACACCACGAATTGTACAGTAATCAATGACAGCTTTCAAGGTGAGTATGAATGAAGGAAGCTGACTGAGAAGCACTGAGTGAGGAAGGAACGTTCCGGAGTTAGGCTTCAGGTTCTCCGACCCCACACCCTCTCCCCCCCTTGCTGGAGGGTGCCTGGCCACGTTTGCTTGGTGTGTGCCAGAGCAAAGGACAGCACAAGCTGGAGGTGGGAGGGGTGTAGAGAAGCCGAGACTGGAGTGGGACCAAGTCCGCTAAGTTGGGCCTCATCCCTTCTCTGTCTCTTGGAAACACAGTTTCCCTTCCTCATCGTTTCTCCAGCTTCCGCTGTCATCTAGAATTTTCCCTACCCTCCTTTTTTTATCCAAGCCTCACCTCTAAATAGGCTCAGAGACCATAATTTACTCTCCAATCGCTTTTTCCCCTCCAGCGGTAAGAAATCTGAGATCTGGCGGGGTGCAGTGGCTCATGCCTGTAATCCCAGCATTTTGGGAGACAGAAGTGGGTGAATCACCTGAGGTCAGCAGTTTGAGACCAGCCTGACCAATATGGCAAAACCCTGTCTCTACTAAAAATACAAAAAATTAGCTGAGTGTGGTGGTGCATGCCTGTAATCCCAGCTACTGGAGAGGCTGAAGCAGAAGAATTGCCTGAACCCAGGAGGCAGAGATTGCGGTGAGATCGTGCCGATGTACTCCAACCTGGGTGAGAGTGAAACTGTCTCAAAAAAAAAAAAATTCCAAGATCTGGCTTCTGTTCTTAGGAACAAGCCATGTGGCCTCACATTGGGCTGGTCAATTTCAGCATCCTCAGCCATAGAACAGAAGTAATGATGCCCTTGCTGTGCCTACCTCTTCAGTGAGCTAAAATACGTGAAAAG
Source organism: Sapajus apella (assembly GCF_009761245.1). Taxonomy (NCBI): domain Eukaryota; kingdom Metazoa; phylum Chordata; class Mammalia; order Primates; family Cebidae; genus Sapajus; species Sapajus apella. The sequence continues at coordinate 7,596,495 of NW_022437039.1, read as the reverse complement.
GCCTTGAAATACAGAAAATCCATTCAAAAACATGCTGGCCACTGTCTTCCATTATGAAGCGAATGGTTCTGTTTTTCCTCATAGAACTAATGGAATAGGTACTTTGGGATCCCAGTTGCCTGATAAAATACAGTATACACAGTTAAATTAGAGATTTCAGATAAACAGTAAGTACTGTATTTAGTATGACTAAATACCAAATCTTCTTTTATTTTTTTTTGAGACAGAGTCTCGCTCTGTCACCCAGGCTGGAGTGCAGTGGTGCGATCTTGGCTCACTGCAGTCTCCGTCTCCCGGTTTCAAGTGATTCTCCTGTCTCAGGCTCCCAAGTAGCTGGGATTACAGGCGTACACCACCATACCCAGCTAATTTTTGTATTTCTAGTAGAGATGGGCCCTACAAGATTTTGTATTTTTAGGGGTTTCACCATGTTGGTCAGGCTGGCCTCTTAACTGTTGACCTCAGGTGATCCACCCACCTCAGCCTCCGAAAGTGCTGGGATTACAGGCATGAGCGACCATGCTTGGCCTGACTGTGCCCTGAGTATTACTATAACATGGTACATGTTTATATTAAAAATTACTTTTTTTTGTTGGTTGATGGGGAGGTTAGTCTTTTTTTTTTTTTTTTGAAACAAGGTCTCTTTCTTTTACCTAGGCTGGAGTGCAGTGGTGCCATCATGACTCACTGCAGCCTTGACCTCCTGGGCTCAAGTGGTCCTCCCATCTCAGCCTCTCAAGTAGCTGGGACTACAGGCACTCACCAAATTGCTCCACTAATTTTTGTAATTTTTGTAGAGATGGAGTTTCACCATGTTGTCCCCAGGCTGGTCTTGAACTCCTGGGCTCAAGCGATCTGCCTACCTCAGCCTCCCAAAGTACTGGGATTACAGATGTGAGCCACCGTACCTGGCCTAAAAATTATTTGTTGCTATTAGATATTGATTTACTGAGCACCCTGTCTTTTTTGTTTTGGTTTGTTTGCCAAATCTGACAATCCTGTTAGGGGGCAAAGGAGCCTATGCCCTGGGTCCCAGATTCCCACCACACTCAGTAACAATACCCATATTCATCATAAAAGCAACAAAAATACCAGTAGAAGTCACCGTTTACTTAAAGTTTGCTGTGAGGCATGTCTAAGTCCTTTACATACATGATCTCATAGCTCTGTCAGGCAGGGACCATAGGCCCCATTTTAAAATGGGGGAACTGAGGCATAGAGCAGTTAAGTTACCCAAGGCCACATAGCCAGGAGTGAATGATGTAGGCAGAGGATTCCAGTCTAGATGTGACCAACTCTAAAGCCTGTGCCTGTAAGCACGGAACAGCATCGGTCTCCCTTCCGTCTCAGTCTGTTCATCGGTCATGCTAACCTCTGGCCCTGGGACAGCCGTCCTTCCCTGTGCTCTGCAAGCCCCAGCTGTCGCCAGTGTGCGAGGCCAGCTGGGAGGGCTTGCTGGACTCTGTGGCTGTGTTTCCCAGCCTCTGTGTTCTGCATCTTCCACATGGGATTATTTACTTATTTTTCCTTAAAACAGTCTGGTGAACCACTGGCCAAATTCAGTCCAGGGCCTATTTTTGTTTGGCCCAGGAGCTAAGGACAGTTTTTACATTTTTAAAAGTTGTATAAACACACACACACACACACACACACACACCCCTAAAAACAAAACAAAAAGAACATTTGACAAGAGACCAAAACCTAAAATATTCACTGTCTATCCTTCTACTGAAAAAGGTTGTCAACTTTTTTTACTTTAAAAAGCTTACTTTTAAAATAGCCCACTTTCTGTACATAAATCTACTGTGTTTATTTATGTAGTAGAGACAGGGTCTTGCTATGTTGCCCAGGCTGGTCTCGCATGCCTGGCCTCAAGTGATCCTCCCACCTTGGCCTCCCAAAGTGCTTAGATTTATAGGCAAGAGCCACTGTGCCTGCCCATAAGTCTTATTTTATTTTATTTTATTTTTCGAATCAGGGTCTCGCTTTGTCACCCTGGCTGGAGTACATTGGTGCATTCATGGCTCACTGTAACCTCTGCCCCCCAGGTTCAAGTGATCCTCCCACCTCAGCCTCCTGAGTAGCTGGGACTACAGGTGTGTGCCACCACACCCAGCTAATTTTTTGGTATTTTCTGTAGAGACAGGGTTTCACCATGTTGCCCAAGCTGGTCTTAAACTCTTGAGCTCAAGCGATTCACCTGCCTCGTCCTCCTAAACCATAAGTCTATTTTAAAGAGAACTTCACGTCCCTCCCATGAGTGATAAACTACTATCACTTGCCTTTTAAAAGAAGGGAAGCTTTCTGAAAATACTAGATTGAAAGCCCAATGATGTTATTACAGTCTAGTCAGACACACTTCCCTCCTGAAGCCTCCTGAAGCTTCTTGTCCTTTCCATGTTAAAAAACAAACAACCTAAAATACCTAGATATTAGCAGGTGTTTTAAAGCACTAAAGCAGCCGGTGGAGAAGGACCTCCTTGAGATCCTTAGAGGAAGTGGACAACTCCTCTTTGAGGTCCTTAGAGGAATTTATTTATTTATTTATTTATTTATTATTTATTTGAGATGGAGTCTCACTCTGTCACCTACGCTGGGATGCAGTGGTGCCATCTCTGCTCATTGCAGCCTCCGCTTCCTGGGCTCAAGCTATCCTCCCGCCTCAATGTCCTGAGTAGCCAGGATTAGAGTTGTGTGCCGCGCCAGGCTAATTTTTGTATTTTTATTAGAGACGGGGTTTTTCCATGTTGGCCAGGCTGGTCTCAAACTCTTGACCCTTAGGTGATCCACTCACCTTTGCCTCCCAAAGTGCTGGGATTACAGGCATGAGCCACTGCGCCCACCCCTTAGAGAATTTAAACAGAGCAAAGTGAGCATCCCTTTCGTTCAGTGAGTTTTTGTGGTTTCCCGTCCTCATTGGGTTCCACACACACTGATCTCAGGGGCTGCCTTGTGGGCACATCCTGCACCCCCTCCCAGCTTTGAGAAACCCTGTTCTAGAAACATATATTCATCCTTTCCCCTAAAGACATGTTTTTCCCGTTTGCCCCATCATGGGTCACTTGTTGCTGAAAATACAGATTCCTGGTCCCCACTCCAGGGCAATGGTAGCAGAATCTCCAGGGGGAGAGGCTTGGGAATCTGTATTTTTAATAAGCAATCCCAAGCGATCCCTGGGACTGGGCAGGTTTGGGAAGTACTCCTGTAAGCCAGAGGGTCACCATTTGATCCCACATTGGAATTTCCTCTGTGGCTTTACAAAGCCCTGATGCCTGGTCTCCATGCCCGACATTCTGATGTATTTCATCTCAGGAGAGCGTGCTGGGTTTGTTTTCTTTCTCTCTCTCTCCCTTCCTCCCTCCCTTCCTCCCTCCCTCCCTCCCTTCCTTCCTTCCTTCCTTCCTTCCTTCCTTCCTTCCTTTTCATTCCTCTTTCTCTCTTTCTCTCTTTCTTTTCTTTCTTTTTCTTTTTTAATGGAGTTATAATTTACAAACAAGGAAATGCAGGCTTCTTAAGGGCTCAGTTTGATGGGTTTTGACAATTGTATAAATACCCATGTAACCACCATCCAAAAGATGACAGAGAACACTCCTAGCTCTCCAGAAAGTTCCTTGGGCCCCCTTCCACACAGTTGCCACTGCCTTCTGCCCCGATGGCAACCACTTCTGACTTCTGTCACTATCACTCACTTCCACCTGTTCCTGGGCTTCATAGGAATGGGGTCATGTGCTGTGTGTGATATAGGGGAGCCGGTCTGACTTCCTTTTCTCCCCATAAGGAATTGGAGGAGAGGGTAGATGTTCTCCAAGTAACCATGATGTGCAGCCAGGATGAGTTAAATCCACGCCTCTAAATGTTTCATTAAGCACTTACAGATTGTGTTCGCTCCAATGAGTTTTCAGGTAAAACTGCAAAATTAAAAAAAAAAAAGTAAAAGGAAAGTGTGTCCTTAGATTTTCTGTGCTGCGTGAACACTGTTCCCTCTCCTTGTCTTTTGGCCTCATCCTGGAGGTAACATTCAACCTTCAGCTCTTTTTTTTTTTTTTTTTGAGTTGGAGTTTCGCTCTTGTTGCCCAAGCCGGAGTGCAATGGGGCGCGGTCTTGGCTCACCACAACCTCCGCCTCCTGGGTTTAGGCAGCTCTTTTGTCTCAGCCTCCCAAGTAGGTGGGGTTACAGGTATGTGCCACCACGCCCGGCTAATTTTGTATTTTTAGTAGGGATAGGGTTTCTCCGTGTTGGTCAGGCTGGTCTCGAACTTCCGACCTCAGGTGATCCACCTGCCTCAGCCTTCCAAAGTGCTGGGATTACAGGTATGAACCACCATGCCCCGCCCAACATTCAGCTCTTAAACAGGACTCCCACCTTGCCTACACCATCTAAACCCCCTTACATAGATGAGTTCTCCCTCCCTTCCCAGCCCAGTGAGGGAGGAGCTATTAGTGTCCCCATTTTAGAATTCAAGATCAGCGTGAGCAACATAGGGAGACTGTCCCTACAAAAATTTTCTTTAATTAGCCAGACATGCCTGTATTCCCAGCTACACAGGAGGCTGAGGCAAGAGGATCACTTGAGCCCAAGAGTTCAAGGCTGCAATGAGCTATGATTGTGCCACTGTACTCCAGCCTGGGTGTTAGAGTGAGACTTTGTCTCAAAAAAAAAAAAAGTATTCCCATTTTACAGGTGATGAAACTGAGGCCCATGAAGGTGGCTGTAACCCATGTGCAGGACGCTTTCCCTACACCACATAGCTTTCTACACATAGCTTCACTGTGACCTGCCCCCAGGTGACACCCTCCACCCCACACCTCCCTTCTCCACTGAAACTTCTCTGTACTGAGCCCCAAACCCTCACACCCCAGTCTGTGTTAAGGCTGACCTGAAAGAAAGGAGCTCTCCTCCTCTTCGTAGGTAGTGACCATTAAGATCACTTATTTGATTAAGATCAGCCTCTGAAATCTGCAGGCTACTATGGAGTCTGCAGAGCACTTCCACAAGGTCACTCGGTCTCATGAGCCCCAGGTCTGTGAGAATCCCTCTCTAAAATGTGGACCCCTAAGGCCCCATCCTGAGTTCTTGAGTCAGAATCTACCACGTTGGAACCTGGGATTAGTACTTGAAAAGAATCCCCTGGTCAGGCGCGGTGGCTCACGCCTGTAATCCCAGCACTTTGCGAGGCCAAGGAGGGTGGATCACGAGGTCAGGAGATTGAGACCATCCTGGCCAACACGATGAAACCCCTTTTCTACTAAAAATATAAAAATTAGCTGAGCGTGGTGGCGCGTGTCTGTAATCCCAGCTGCTCGGGAGGCTGAGGCAGGAGAATAGCTTGAACCAGGGAGTTGGAGGTTGCGGTGAGCTGAGATTACACCACTGCACTCAAGTCTGGCAACAGAGTGAGACTCCATCTCAGAAAAAAAAAAAAAATGCTCTGTTCATGACTCAAGCATTTGAAGGCCGTGACCCAGACCAGGAAGAATGCAGAGCAGGTGGTCCTCTCGCTCTGTCTTCCAAATAAGGGTGTCGAGGGTTGTCCTGTCAAACGGACCCTGTAGGTGAGGGGCAGGAGCCTGGAAGACTCTTTGCCTTCCCTTGTGCTCACACCATGTAGATGCCAGCCTGAACCCCTGCCTGTCTGCCTCCTGCCACCCCCATTCTGGAGCTGCTGGGGTCACTGTGCACCCTGCAGTGCCGGCTGGCCAAGGTCCTCAGTCCTGCGCCCCCGCCCTTTTCCCGCAGAGTACTCCACGCTGCAGGCGGTGCAGGCCACCATGATCCTCTCCACCATTCTCTGCTGTATCGCCTTCTTCATCTTCTTGCTCCAGCTCTTCCGCCTGAAGCAGGGAGAGAGGTTTGTGCTAACCTCCATCATCCAGCTAATGTCATGTAAGTAAGTCGACCGGCTTCCCTAACGAGGGGCTTTCTGGAGTAAGCACTCCTTCCCAGCCACCAGGAGGAGGGAGGATTTGGAAAGGAGAAATTGGCAGCCGTGCAGTGCTGTGTGCTTACCTATATGTGTGTGTGCACGTGCATGCCGTACTGCAGTGGGACGTTTTATATGCGGGAGTTTGGATTTAGTTGGGAGTCCAGGGAAGGCGTCCTGAAGACCTGAAGCCAGAGGATCTGTAGGGTGAGTACAAGTTGCTGTCCACAGTGTTCTGTCTCAGTACAGAGAGGAGGGAATAGCGTCCTGGGTGGAGGGAACAGCATGACGGAAGCCCTGTGATGCGAGGGGTGGAGAGCTGCCCAGTGGGGCTGCAGCGCAGTGGGAAGTGGGAAATGAGCCAGAAGAGCAGGCAGGGCCACACCCCATGGAGTCTTGCAGGTCTTAGAAAGGATTTGGGGTCTTTGTCCTAAGCTGATGGGAAGCCATCAACAGGTTTCAGGCCTGTGCTGGCTGCAGGGGCTAAAGAGATGAACACGGCACTGCCTCCGTCCTAGAGGAACTCAGAGGAAGCAGAGGTCTCGGAGCCTTTTTTTTCTGCTTAGGAATTTTGGCAAGGCTGAAGTCAGATCAGAAGTAAGAAGCCAAGCATGATCATTTGTTGTTTCTCAGTGATGATTTAAAGTGTTCTGATCACAAAAGGCAGAAGTCCCTTGTAGGGTGCTTTTCAATCAGGAGTTAACAGGTGGCTTAATGAAGGCAAGTAATCTGGGTGTCAGAGCCAGCTTAGGCTGCTTGGCTGTCACCACCATAACTGCCACCTCCGTGCAGCCCTCCACTTCACAGGCGAGGGTCAAGTCCAAACCTGCCATGCCCTCAGGATGACCCTGAGATGAGTCATCAGCGCGGTGCAGTGACAACTTGTTCTAGTTTGCCTGGGAACATCTGTTTTAAACCAAAAAGTCCTGGCCAGGCGCAGGAGCATTTTGGGAGGCCGATGCAGGAGGACTGCTTGAGCCCGGGAGTTCAAGACCAGCCTGGGCAACATAGTGAGAAAAAAAAAAATTAGCCATGCATGGAGGAGCACAACTGTAGACCCAGCTACTCAGGAGACTGGAGTGGGAGGTCATCTGAGCCTGAGAGGTGGAGGCTGCAATGAGCTGTGGGGTGCTGTACCATTTGTATAAGTCCATTCTCACACGCTGATAAAGACTTACCTGAGACTGGGTCATTTGCAAAGGAAAGGGGCTTAATGGACTCATACTTCCACATGGCTGGGGAGGGTTCACAGTCATGGTGGAAGACAGAGGAAGAACCAAGGGACTTCTTCCACAGTGGTAGAGAGAGTGTGTGCAGGGGAAATGCCCTTTATAAAACCCTCCCATCTCGTGAGACTTATTCACTTCCACGAGAACAGTCTGGGGGAACCACCAGCCCCATGATCCAATTATCTCCCCTGGCCCTGCCCTTGACATGTGGGCATTATTACAATTCAAGGCGAGATTTGGGTGGGGACACAGCCAAACCGTATCACCACTGCATCCCAGCCTGGGGGATAGAATGAGACTCTGTTTCAAAAAATAAAGTAAAATAAACGGAAAGTCTCGCATCCTAGGAAACCCCAGTCCAGGGCAAAGTTGGGGGGCTGGTCACACTCAGCGTTCTCTCCCGTTGGGACATCTTAACTGGACATCCGGATACCACCCTTCTAGGTACAGGCAGAGAATGAAAGTGTTTTCAAGTGCAAAAGACTCCAGAGGGTCACTTATCTTGAGACCCCTCCTCCCCCGCCCCGCCAAGTCCACCACAGCCCTTCTGGGGACTTTTCTAAAGTGCAGACTCCCAAGGCCCCAGCCTGCCCTCTTGAATCAGTCTGCAGGGTTAGAGCCTGGGGATTTGTACTCTTGTCCCTGAGCCAAGCATTGGGGAACAATAACCCAGACCAAATGAGGCCTAAGGGAGAATGTGACCTTCCCGAGGACCCCGGGCGAGGTAGCGAGGAGGTGCCTGATCCCCCTCCTTTACTGTCTCTGTATCTGCCAGTTAGAGGCATGAACCCTCCACCCTCACCGACCCCACTAAAGGCAATTGAATCCTGTCATTTAAGTTGTGGGGAGCAAGGGGGCTTAGGCAGTTACTAACTGAAGTCTTTTCTTTTTTCTTTTTTACTTTCTTTCCCTTTCTCTCTCTCTCTCTCTCCTCTTTTTTTTTTTTTTTTTGAGACGGAGTTTCGCTCTTGTTACCCAGGCTGGAGTGCAATGGCGCGATCTCAGCTCACCGCAACCTCCGCCTCCCGGGTTCAGGCAATTCTCCTGCCTCAGCCTCCTGAGTAGCTGGGATTACAGGCACGTGCCACCATGCCCAGCTAATTTTTTGTATTTTT
>NW_022437039.1:7587623-7588130 GCF_009761245.1 Sapajus apella | reverse complement strand
TTTCTTTCTTTCTTTCTTTCTTTCTTTCTTTCTTTCTTTCTTTCTTTCTTTCTTTCTTCTTTCTTTCTCTCTCTCTCTCTCTTTCTTTCTCTCTTTCTTTCTCTCTCTTTCTCTTTTTCTTTCTCTCTCTTTCTCTCTCTTTCTTTTCTTTCTTTCTTTCTCTCTTTCTTTCTTTCTCTCTTTCTTCCTTCCTTTCTTTCTTTCCTTCTTTCTTTCTTTCCCTCCCTCCCTCCCTCTCTCTCTCTCTCTCTCTTTCTTTCTCTTTCTTTCTTTCTCTTTCTCTCTTTCTTTCTTTCTTTTCTTTCTTTCTTTCTTTCTTTTCTTTCCTTTCTCTCTCTTTCTTTCTTTCTCTTTCTTCCTTTCTTACTTTCTTTCCTTCTTTCTTTCTTTCTTTCTTTCCCTTCCTTCCTTCCTTCCTTCCTTCCTTCCTTCCTTCCTTCCTTCCTTCCTTCCTTCCTTCCTTTCTTTCTTTCTTTCTTTCTTTCTTTCTTTCTTTCTTTCTTTCTT
>NW_022437039.1:7551712-7587613 GCF_009761245.1 Sapajus apella | reverse complement strand
TTCTTTCTTTCTTTCTTTCTTTCTTTCTTTCTTTCTTTCTTTCTTTCCCTTCCTTCCTTCCTTCCTTTCTCTTTCTTTCTTTCTTTCTTTCTTTCTTTCTTTCTTTCTTTCTTTCTTTCTTTCTTTCTTTCTTTCTTTCTTTCTTTTTTCTTTCTTCTTCCTTTCCCTTTCTTTCTTTCTCTTTTTTCTTTCTTTCTCTCTCTCTCTCTCCCTCTTTCTTTCTTTCTTTTCTGTCTTTCTTTCCCTCTCTCTTTCTTCCCTCCCTCCCTGCCTGCCTGCCTGCCTTCCTTCCTTCCTTCCTTCCTTCCTTCTTTCCTTTCTTTCCTTCTTTCTTTTTTCTTTTCTTTCACGGAATCTCTCTCTGTTGCCCAGGCTGAAGGACAGTGGTGAGATCACAGCTCACTGCAGCCTCAGCCTCCAGGGCTCAAGCAGTGCTCCCACCTCAGCCTCCTGAGTAGCTGGTACTACAGACATGTGCCACCATGCCTGGCTAATTCCTGTATTTTTTGTAGAGATGGGGTTTCACCATGTTGCCTAGGCTGCTCTTGCAATCCACCAAGGTCAGCCTCCCAAAGTGTTGGGATTCCAGGCATGAGCCACTGCGCCCAGCTTCTGAAGTTTATTTTCTGTTATTGTCTGTGTTTGTCTGTTTATCTGTAAGGTCACTTAGCTAAAATTGATTACCCTAATATATACATACATATATATATATTTAGGAAGAAAACTCCCCCTGCATTTTAGCATGAAAGTCACATCTCCTCATTTTCCTTCCATAGCATCCTCTTCTCCTCAGCTCCTTTGCCCATTTTCTGGTCCAAAGACCCGGCCTTCCCAGTTCTGCTTCAAACTGCAGAGTGTTTAGATGCCATATCAGGCAGGGAGTTTTAGACACAAGCAGCAGATACTCGAACGCATGTGAGAGATGGAATTCCGGGGGTAGCTTGCAATAATCAAAGGAAAAGGTGAAAAACTAGGTATTGGAAAGAAGACTCAGGCACCAGCAACTGACAGGCAGCGGCTTCAGGGAGATTCAGAATCAAGGAACCTTGACAGGCTGACTGTTTATATTCAAGTTTCCAGGAGTGAGAGTCTGATTGGCGGAGACTGTCTGCTTACACGGTCCCTGGCCAGAGAATGTCTGGGCATCTTGAAGGACAGTCCCACAAGGAGAACCACAGCACTTAACCTCATCTTAGCACTCATGTCCTTAAATATTGGGACTGCAAATATTTCTTTTTTTTATTTTTTTTGAGACAGGGTCTTGCTCTGTTGCCCAAACTGGAGTGCAATGGTGTGACCTTGGCTCACTGCAACCTCTGCCCTCCAGGTTCAAGTGATTCTCATGCCTCAGCCTCCCAAGTAGCTGGGACTACAGGTGTGCACCATCACACCCAGCTAATTTTTGTATTTTTAGTAGAGATGGGGTTTTGCTATGTTAGCCAGGCTGGTCTTGAACTCCTGGCATCAAGTGATCTGCCCGCCTCAACCTCCCAAAGTGCTGAGATTACAGGCATGAGCCACTGCATCTGACCAAGAACCACAAGTATTACAATTAGGATGCTTTTGCTGCATCCAAGACAAAATCCAATTAACTGTGACTTCAGCCGCAAAGATAGTTACGATTTTTACATGACAAGTACTCTGGAGGTGGAAGGTTCTGGAGCTGATTTAGCAGCATCAACGTCAAGCACTTCCATTCATTCCATCCTTCTGTTCTGTCATCTTTAGTGTTGGTGTTGATCTCTTCATGGCTCCAAAAAGGCTGCCGCAACTCCAGACATTTCATCCTAATCCAACAATATCTAAAGCAGTTAGCAAGAGAAAATAAAGCAACTTAAAAAAGCTTTCTCTCTCTTCTCTCCTTCATCTCTCTCTTTTCAGGCAGTCTTGTTTTTTTTTTTTTTTTTTTTTTTGAGACAAAGCGTTTGCTTTTGTTGCCCAGGCTGGAGTTCAATGGCACAAACTTGGCTCACTGCAGCCTCTGCCTCCTGGGTTCAAACCATTCTCCTGCTTCAGCCTCCCGAGTAGCTGGAATTACAAGCACCCACCACCATGCCCAGCTAATTTTTTGTATCTTTAGTAGAGACAGGATTTCACCATGTTGGCCAGGCTGGTCTCAAACTCCTGACCTCAGGTGACCCACTGGCCTTGGCCTTGCAAAGTGCTGAATTACAAGCGTGCGTCACCATGCTCCGCCCAGGAAGTTATATTTTTCACTCAAGATTTTCTGTGGTCAGAGCTGGGACACATAGTGACCCATCTGTAACAAGTAAACAGGAACTAGATTGCCAAGAAGAAAGTTGGCAAACTATGGCTTATAGGCCAAAACTGGCCTGGCCCGTGTTTTTGTAAATAAAGTTTTATTGTAACACCCCCATGACCACTTATTTTTGTATTGTCCATGGCTGTTGTCACCCTTCTGCGGCAGACGTGAGTAGTTTGACTGTGGCCTGCAGAAAACCTAAACTGCTTACCGTCTGGCCCTTTGCAGGGCACGTCTGTAGACCTCTGCTTAGACCAGTTATGTTCACCCTCGGAGTTGGTGAGGTGGCTGCCCAAACAAAGCTGGGTTGAGTTAGCAAGAATGGGAAGCACAATAGCTACAGGGTAGGTGGCAATGTCCTGCCACAAAATATCAGTTGTAATTTTTCCAAGAGACTAAAATAAATGCCTATTAATAATAAGAGCTTAAGGCTGCACACAGTGGCTCACGTCTGTAATCCCAGAACTTTGGGAGGCCAAGGCAGGAGGATTGCTTGAGCTCAGGAGTTCAAGACCAGCCTGGGTAGTATGGCAAAATCCTGTCTCTACAAAAAAATAATAAGAAATAAAGAATAGGCCAGTCCTGGTGTCTCACACCTGTAATCCCAGTACTTAGAAAGGCTGAGGCGGGCAAATCATGAGGTTAGGAGTTTGAGACCAGCCTGGGCAACATGGTGAAACCCCGTCTCTACTAAAAAAGTACAAAAAATTAGCTGGGCATAGTGGTGGGCACCTATAATCCCAGCTACTTGGGAGGCTGAGGCAGGAGAATCGCTTGAACCTGGGAGGTAGAGGTTGCAGTGAGCTGAGATTGCGCCATTGCACTCCAGTCTTGGCAACAGAGTGAGACTCTTGTCTCAAAAACAAACAAACAAACAAACAACATAAAGAATAAAAGCTGAAGTTTGTCTTCAACTCTGGCTGTATGTCCCTGGGTGCCAGAGTGCACTTCGTCCATGACTTATTCAAAATGCACCTTTCTTCCTGACAGGTCTGTGTGTCATGATTGCGGCCTCCATTTATACAGACAGGCGTGAAGACATTCACAAGAAAAACACGGAGTTCTATAACCTGACCGAAGGAGGCAGCTACGGCTACTCCTACATCCTGGCGTGGGTGGCCTTCGCCTGCACCTTCATCAGCGGCCTGATGTACCTGATACTGAGGAAGCGCAAATAGAGTTCCGGAGCTGGGCTGCTTTTCTGCAGTACAGAGTCCACATTCAGATAACCATTTTGTATATAATCATTATTTTTTTGTGAGGTTTTTCTAGCAAATGTAATGTTTCCTTTAAAAGCCAAAAAAAAATAATGATTATAAAAGAAGAGAAAAAGAAAAAAAAATCCAAAAGAGAGAAGAGTTTTTGCATTCTTGAGATCAGAGAATAGACTATGAAGGCTGGTATTCAGAAAACTGCTGCCCACTCAAAAGTCTCAACAAGACACAAGCAAAAATCCAGCAATGCTCAAATCCAAAAGTGCTGGGCAGGACATTTCTTAACCATGGGGCTGTGATGGGATGAGATGAGGGGCTGGGAAAGCTGTTCTCTGGGGATGTGATTCCTATAGGTCTCAGCTGGCCCAAGCCCCTCCGGAGTCTCTCTGCTAGTGGCGGGGGGAAGCGGTGAGGTGGAGTGCAGGAGAGGAACCACAGCTTCCTGAGAGGTGCAGCCCAAGTGCCAAGTGAGAAGCAGGTGTAGCCGCCGGCCTTCCTTCTGTATCCAAATCAGAGCCCAACCAACCCTCCGGTATAGGGGTGGGTCAGAAGAAGTCTCACCTAAATTTGCCGACAGTGTCACCTGCTTGCCTTAGGAATGGTGATCCTTTACCTGCGAGCCAGATTTAGACTCACCCTTAGGCAAAACCTACAGCGCCCTCCACCGCTCCGCCCCGACCCCCGACCTACCGAATCGGAGTCTTCAAGGGATGGGGTCAGGGAATCTGCATTTCTAACACGCTCCCTGGGCAACGCTTCAGATGCATTGAAGTTGTGGACCACAGTCCAGTCCCTGGGCCAGGTGAGCAGAGCTGCTTCATAAATGCTAGGATGTCATCAAGTGGGGATGGGGAGGTGGGTGTACCCACTACAGCAAACCAAAACCTTGATCTCCATCACCACAGCTATTTCCAGGGCCCCCAAACTCCATTCCTGGGCCATGTGAACTCATAGACACCTTCAAGGAGTGGGGTACAGCATCCTTCCCATCCTATCCCAGAAGGCCTATCCCTTCTTGTCCATCACCTCATGCTATACCTGGCTGGCCTCTCACCTCTATTCCTAGAGCCTCAGTGGACCTGCCCACCATTCTTTCATTAATCAACATAAAACATGACGCGTATGCATATGCCAGGCAGAGGTGATACCCTCTCAAGACAGCTTCCTGCTGGGGCTCATGGCCTAGTAGAGGAGACAGATTAAAAATTAATTAGAAAAACTGGCTGGGCGCAGTGGCTCACACTTGTAATCCCATCCTTTGGGAGGCCAAGACAGGTGGATCACCTGAGGTCAGGGGTTCGAGACCAGCCTGGCCAAAATGGTGAAACCCCGTCTCTACTACAAATACAAAAATGAGCTAGGCATGGTGGCACATGCCTGTAATCCCAGCTACTCAGGAGGCTGAGGCAGGAGGAATTACTTGTACCCAGGAGGTGGATGTTGCAGTGAGCCGAGATCATGCCACTGCACTCCAGCCTGGGTGACAGAACGAGACCCCATCTCAAAAAGAAAAACTTAATTGCACACCATGATGGAGGCTGCTGAGAATACCATAAAGAATTCAAAATTGAGGCCTGTGGCATGGGAGGGGCGCTGCTTTATTCGTGCCTATTTTTAAATGCTCCTGGAGGCATCTAGGCATTTAGATCAGTCTAAATATAGCTCCTTTCAGTTTGTGCATATGACATTTATTGGGCAGTACCCTTCTGTGTAACACCCAGAGAACATGTCCATGGAGGGGCCCATGGTCCCGACAGCAAATGTGGTGAGAAGGTCCCGGGGTTCTCAGGCTTTAGGGGCTCCTGCGCCACTTGGGACAGGCTGATTAGCGGGTCTGGGTGGATGATTCCCAGGTGATTATAAGACTGCGCTGAGAAATAGAGCTCTCGGGGATTTGTCCTGCAGGGTCGAAGCATGATGTGCGTGTGGCAATCAATGCAGGCCTCCCAGAAACCATCTCAGGATAGAAGCTCTTTGGATGTCATTGTCTTTTCCCTCTTAGTTGGAGCAGCATGCTGGAGGCTGTCCTGGGATGGAGTGATAGACTTCGTGCTGTTTAAATCCTTTTGCACTTGACCTTCTGCTTAGTGGAGTGATCGTTTGCCATCAGCTCGCTTTCAGTGGAGCTTCAGAGACATCTGGTTTGGGTAGTTTTAGGGCCACCATGGATATCTTGTCAATGCAGGATTGGGTCTTTCCTTCTACTCTTTCGTTCATTTGTTTTAGACAAATAGTGTTAAATGTTTACCATGTTCCAGGCACTGTGTGAGGCTCTGAAAATATAGGGGTGAGCAAATCCAGATATCCTCCCTGCCCTCATGAAGCTTGCAGTCTATGAGGTAGGACCCCCCCCCCCCCGCCCCGCAACCCATGGAGAAGCCACCAATCATTACAGGGTAGCCTGGGGCCAGAGACAGGATGAATGTCACCTCCTGCCTCCATGAGAAACCATCACTGGGCATGTTGTGTTCAAGAACATGGTGTACACCCCTGGGGCTAACAGGATGCTGCTACCCAAGCTCATGGAGGAAGTTGAATGTTAAGTTCCCTCGAAACTTTCTACCTTGGTGGCTTTTCTATAATTTTCTGGCAGTCATGATGGAAACAAACAAAGTACCTTAGAACCAGAGATCAACTCCCAAGCAATACATGAATTCTCTTCACAAAAAATGTCAGTGCTGGCCAGGTGCGGTGGCTCACGCCTGTAATACCAGCACTTTGGGAGGCTGAGGCGGGTAGATCACAAAGTCAGGAGTTCAAGGCCAGCCTGGCTAAGATGGTAAAACCCTGTCTCTACTAAAAATACCACAAAAATTAGCTGGGCTTGATGGCGGGCACCTGTAATCCCAGCTACTTGGGAGGCTGAGGCAGAGAATCGCTTGAACCCTGGAGGCAGAGGTTGCAGTGAGCCGAGATCGCGCCACTGCACTCTGGGCGACAGAGTGAGACTGCTGTCTCAAAACAGAAAAACCAAAACGTCAGGGCTATGTGAGTATCTTGTTGCATGCAGTCTGAAATGATCCTGTGGATTTTCCCGGCTGGCTGCCACTACTGTACAACATTCAGTGCCCACATCCACCTGTGCCATGAAGGTTTTCTGAGGCATGAGTGATGCCTCTTTCCTGCTGTATGACATGCCTTTGGGAAGTGGGAAAGAAACCACGACATAAGGGAGAAAACATCCAGCCTTCTTCCCTGTAGGCAGAATCAGCCCCCACTTGGTGCTTACTACCAGCTGTTCAAGAGCAATAACAGCAAGATTAGTTGACATCCAGGAAGCAAATATTAGGACCAAAGAGAGCATCAACTGCATTTGAAGGAACTGTAGTTTGCGTATTTTATGACATTTTTATAAAGTACTGTAATTCTTTCATTGAGGGACTATGTGATGGAGACAGACTAACTCATTTTGTTATTTGCATTAAAATTATTTTGGGTCTCTGTTCCAATGAGTTTGGAGAATGCTTGACTTGCTGGTCTGTGTGAATGTGTGTACATATACCTGAATACAGGGACATCAGAGACCTCCTCACTTCCACACACTCTGCTATAGTTTTCGTGCTTTTGTGGACACCCCTCATGAACAGGCTGAAGTTCTAGAACACTCTGTGTTCGCTGATGATGAGGAAACCTAGAACTTCAAGCCGGTTTGTAAACACACTAGACACAGTGGCCTAGATAGAAGCTGTATCATAGTTTCAAATCTGCCTTGGGGGGTATTACTAAACTCACTAATCGTTTAAAGGTTACTGATGATAGTGCAAGTTGGACGATTTCGTGGTGTTGGGGAAATGCTAGGGCAAGGCCTAGAGGTTGACTTTGGATTTTGGTTTGGGGAGAAATGTGATTTTAGGGCAGTTAGAAACTTTCTACTTAATGTACCTTTAAAATAGTCCATTTTCTATGTTTTGTATAATCTGAAACTGTACATGGAAAATAAAGTTTAAAACCAGATTGCCTAGAGCAAGACTCGAATGTTCCCAATGGTGATGACATCTAGGGGAGAGAGCTGCCATTTTGGGTGGCAGGGGGTCAGTCGATTTCTCATCCAGATCACAATGGACGGTTTTTACAGCAAGCAATTGGTAAATGGACAATTTGTCACTGGACAATCTCTGCCTCTTTAATGGGGCTGGCTTTGCCGCCCTGCGGACTGTAGCCACACACAATTCCATGCATCCAAGGGCCCCATGCTTGGGAGAATGATCTGCTAGTGCCACTTAAATGAGTTTATATCTATATATTTCTTGTAGAGACACAGTCTTGCTATATTGCCAACACTGGTCTAGAACTCCTGGCCTTGAGCAATCCTCCTGCCTCAGCCTCCCAAAGTGCTGGGACTGCACGTGTGAGCCTCTCACTGTGTCCAGCATAAAGTAGAACATTCTTATAAGAAATGAATGTTTCTTAGTCATGGAGGAGAATGCTCCTACAATTTATGAATTTGTTCATCCATCCATCCATTCATTCATTCTTTTATAGAAGGGGGTCTCTTACTATGTTGCCTATGCCGGTTTTGAACTCCTGGGTTCATGTGATCCTCCCACTTTGGCTCCCCAAAGCATTGAAATTGCAGGTGGGAGCCACTACACCCGGCTTTAAAGTTCTTCATATTTGAACAAGCAGCCCCATATTTTCACTTCTCAGGGATCCCCCCAAATGACTGATCCTGTTTTTTTTTTTTAACCTTCCTGTTCATTGTTAATAGATTATGTTTTTTCATTCCATTTGTGTTTAATAAAGACCTCTGCTTTAAAGGATGAGATCATGATGGAATCAGATGATTTTATACCACATACTCTGCTGAAAACTTGAAAATTCAGCCAGAGGGAGAGAGAGAGAGAGAGAGAGAAACCTTTAGTTTTTATCTAAGGAATGCCAAAGGTAGTAAAAGCTATCTTTGTATTTTGAGAACACTCATTTCCTTACTGCCACACGGGGTTTTCCAGCTAAAATCTCCAGAGCCTACTGTCTGCATTCTTTGTGTTTCTAGTTTGAATCTTTTTTTCTTTTTTTTGTCCATGTGGCTGGTGGATGGTGATCATCCCAGAACACTCAATTTCATATTTCTTCCATTCAGAAAGTCAGCCTCTCATTCATTCTCTAAATATTTGCATAGCTGTAATGGTACAACCATTGTGCTAGGTGTTATGTACAATGTGATGCACTTAGTCCCTGCCTTGATCTGGATGATATCAGTGTCAGTTTCAAGTTTCCAGGACTAGATTCCGATGGGTCTGTCTTGGGTAACACACTCACTCATCCTTGCCCCAATACTTGGCAGGAGTCAGGAGTTATATATTAAACATGAGGGGCTGGGTGTGGTGGCCCATGCCTATAATCCCAGCACTTTGGGAATTGAAGGCAGGAGGACCACTTGAGGCCAGGAGTTTGAGATCAGCCTGGGCAGCATAGCGAGACCCCATCTCTATAAACACTAAAAAATCAGCTAGGCATGGGGGTGTGCTCCTGTAGTCCCAGCTACACCGGAGGCTGAGGTGGAGAATTGCTTGAACCTGGGAGGTTGAGGCTACAGTGCGTTGTGATCACACCACTGCACTCTAGCCTGGGCAACAGAAACTCTGTTTCAAAAAATGAAAATTCTTACACATTCATAAAATGAATTAACCCCTTCCCAAGAGGGATATAACCTGAAGTCTCAACCAGTTTCCACTTCCAACTCCCACTCCAGGGCCATAGGTGATGTGCTGTGATCTCAATCAGGTCCAGCTGGGGCTCCTTATGGCCTGGCAGTGGGTGGCTAAAGGTTCGATCATGTCCTCCCAAAAGCCCCTCGTAGGTAATGGAGACAAAGGCCCAGGACATTATCATGAATTGTCTCCTTAGAAAAGGGACAGGCAGAGCATCAATGTCCAGTGGCCACAGGTTCATTATTGGTCACAAATACCAGGAAGCCCCTTCCCTGGCGGGAGGGACACTTGTGGCTGCTCCATCCATTGCTCTTGGTTCTGCTCAATGAAACCATGTCCTTCATCCGCTGTCCCCCATGGGCAGATTTAAGACGGGCAGCGTGGAGGAGGCCCTTTCCTTCTTCCTCTGGGCGTGAAGCCTAGTGTCTCAGAGTTAATTCAGGGTTGGATTCAAGCTCTTCTCAGTCACAGATGGGGTTCCTTTGACCATGCAAGGTCTTGTCTGGACCTAATTTCTTAAAGTTTTTTTCAGAGCGGAAAACATTTATTATCGTAGCGGTTTTGACAGGAATCCAGTAGTGGCTTATCTGGGTAGTTCTGCCTATGGCTTTTATGTGATGGGTCTGATAATTTGAGCCTAAGAATTCCTGGCCCCGTGCCTCTGAGCTTTGAGGCAATAACTGCAAAGCCCTTCTAATGTGAGCTGTCTTTCGAGGCTTGCCCTCTGTCTGATGAAAAATGCTAAAGGATCTAGCATGTCTTTGCTGGAATCCTATACATCTTATCTCCTGCTTAGCTTTTTGCCTTCACACTATTGGTCGTTAGTTCATAGCAGGGCTTAGCAGATTACTTGCTTTTACATGGCTTACAAGCTGAGAATTTATCTTGCATTCTTAAAAAGTTGTGTAAATGGTTGGGCACAGTGACTCATACCCATAATTCCAGCACTTTGAGAGGGTGAGACAGGAAGATCGCTTGAGCCCAGGAGTTTGAGACCAGCCTGGGAAACATAGCAAGATTCTTTTTCTACCAAAAAAAAAAAAAAAAAAAAAAAAGCTGTGAATGGTGGCACAGGCTATGGTCCCAGCTACTGGAGAGGCTGAGGCAGGAGGAGTGATTGAACTTGGGAGGTGAAGGCTGCAGTGAGCCGTGATTTTGCCACTGTAGTCCAGCCTGGGCAACAGAGTGAGACTGTTTCATCAAAAAGAAAAAAAAGTTGTAGGCTGGGCCCCGTGGCCACTCCTGTAATCCCAGCGCTTTGGGAGGCCAAGGCAGGTGGATCACTTGAGGTCAGGAGTTTGATACCAGCCTGGCCAACATGGTGAAACTTCATCTCTACTAAAAATACAAACATTAGCTGGGTGTGGTGGTGAACACCTGCAATCCCAGCTATCTGGGAGGCTGAGGCAGGAGAATTGCTTGAACTAGGGAGGTGGAGGTTGCAGTGAGCTGAGATCATGCCACTGCACTCCAACCTGGGCAGCAGAGCAAGGCTCTGTCTTTAAAAAAGAAAAAAAAATGAAAAATAATGCAAAGAAGAAGATACAACGAAGACCTCATGTGGGCCAGGCACGGTGGCTGACGCCTGTAATTCCTACAGTTTGGAAGCCTGAGGCAGTTGAATCATCTGAGGTCAGGAGTTTGAGACCAGCCTGACCAACATGATGAAACCCTGTCTCTACTAAAAATACAAAAAATTGGGCCGGGCGCAGTGGCTCATGCCTGTAATCCCAGCACTTTGGGAGGCCGAGGCAGGTGGATCAGTTGAGGTCAGGAGTTCGAGACCAGCCTGACCAACATAGTGAAGCCCTGTCTGCAAAAAAAAAAAAAAAAAATTAGCCAGGCATTGTGATGGGCACCTGTAATCCCAGCTACTCGGTAGGCTGAGGCAGGAGAATACCTTGAACCCAGGAGCTGGAGGTTACAGCGAGCCAAGATGGTGCTGCTGCACTTCAGCCTGGGTGACAAGAGCAAAATTCAGTCTCAAAATAAATAAATAAATAAAAAAGACCTTATGTCGCCTGCAACACCTGAAATATGTACTATCTGGCACTGCATAGAGAAAGTTTGTCAACTCCTGGTCTAGCAATTGACGGGTCCATTTCTGTAACTCTCTAAATCTTTGGATTCTCCATCAATGTAGATTGCAGGCTTCAGGCAGGAAGAATCTTAGCAAAGCGGCATTGTCTCCCATTTTGCCATTGGACCATGTTTGGCCCAAGATTTATTTTTCTTGTTTATTTACTGAAGTCTGTAATAAATTGAACTTGCCAACATCCTGATATGTTTCTACAGTTTCTCTTGATACTACAACATCCGCAGCGTCATGGTCGGTGTAAAATAGGTGACAGTTTGAACCAGGCTTCAACTATGGCCCATGGGCCACGTCCAGCCCACCGCCTGATTTTGTAAATTAAGTTTTATTGGGACACTCGTTTACATAGTGTTCATGGATGCTTTCCAAAGCAGAGCTGGGTCGCTGCAATAGAGACCATATAGACCAGAGTCTGAAATATTTACTATCGGGCCCTTTCCAGGAAAAGTTTCTCAAATCAAATATTTTGCAATAGCATGACAAGGGTAACAGCTTCTCAGCCTGAATAGCAGGATCTCCACTGCCCTCTGACCTGCCACTGCCATTCAGCCAGTTCCACGTGAGAGTGTCTGTTGCTTGCAGCAGTAACATATGCTACCAAACTTAGTATTAGTCAAGGTTCTTAGTTGCAAGCACTAGTGCCTCTGGCTGATTTAAACGGAAAAGAAATTTATTAAAGGGAAAGGGAGTAGTGCCCAGGCTTGAAAGCATGAAGCCAAGTCCCCCTCTAGTTGCCTCAGATTGTTCCACAGAACAATTTGGTAAGAAAACCACTGCCATCACCACAAGACGGTACAGCTTGCAGCCACTATCTGCACCTGTGTTACCCCTACTTCTGTGGATTGGAAGCCTGGCACGGTGCCTCTGATTGGTGAAACCTGGATCACATGACCATGTCCTGGCTGCAAGGAAGGCTGGGAAATGATGGGCAGCCATCTTCAGTTTACAACATGGGTGGTGAGTTCTGCAACCCACCAAGACTCAGAAGGAAGGGAATTACCTAACATAAGAAGGAAGTTCGGATATTGGGCAAACAAAATATCAAATGTCTACTAAATCTTGTCAGAAGCCCAGTTCCTTGTCTAGCCACAGCTGAGCTAGCAATTCCCAAACTATATTCATCCATATCACACCTATCTGCTCTTTGCTATATTATGTACAGTCTGCACTGTTGTTATATACTGAGCCTTTTTCTTTTTTTTCCTTTTTGAGATAGGATCTCCCTCTGTCACCAAGGCTGGAGTGCAGTGATACAGTCATAGCTCATTGCAGCCTCAACTTCCGGGGCTCAAGCAATCTTCCCATCTAAGCCTCCCAAGTAGCAGGGACCAGGGGTGTGCACCACCACACTGGCTAATGTTTTATTTTTATTTTTGTAGATATAGGGTCTGGCTATGTTGCCCAGGCAATCTGGAATTCCTGGGCTCAAGCGATCTTCTACCTTTGCCTCCCAAAGTGTTTTTTGTTTTTTTTTTTTTTCAGGTGGCATCTTGCTCTGTCACCCAGCCTGCACTGCAGTGGTATGATCTTGGCTCATTGCAACCTTCACCTCGCAAGTTCAAGCGATTCTCCTGTCTCAGCACTCCAAGTAGCTGGGATTACAGGCGCACAGTACCAAATCTGGTTAATTTTTGTATTTTTAGTAGAGACAGGGTTTCTCAATGTTGGTCAGTCTGGTCTCGAACTCCTGACCTTGTGATCTGGCCACCTCAGGCTTTCAAAGCTCTGGGATTACAGGCATCAGCCACCGTGCCTGGCCCACCCCCAGCTAATTTTTGTATTTTTAGTAGAGATGGGGTGTCACCATGTTGGCCACGGTAGTCTCAAACTCCTGACCTCAAGTGATCTGCCTGCCTCAGCCTCCCAAAGTGTTGGGATTACAGTCATAAGCCACCACGCCCGACCCCAAAGTGTTTTACATGTCAACATGTAGTATAAATCTGTACTTCTCCCTCCAAATAATGTTTCTCAAAATTTTCCTGCTTTCAATGCATTTGCTTTATGGCCTGGAGAAGCCAAGCGTCCAGAAAGTGAACTAGCAGGTACTACTGCCGCCCCCTAGTGGTGGTGTGTGACAACATGGTATAGGAACAAAGCATTGAAGCAAAGATCCGATTGCACATCCAACTTAGCCCAAACCCAATGCAGCTGATAAAAGCTAATGTGCACACATCCTGATTAGTTTATAGTTAAATCTGTTACTGCCAGAACACGGCTATGTACCTATCTTCATTTATCTCAATTTATTAATATGTAGCCATATGATTAACCATGTGATTTTGGTACTTTGTTAATAGAATGTTACTACATTGAGACAGATTTACAGTTTGCAATTGAATGTCAGTGTAGAATTGACTCTACTTGTATGATGAAAAGATTATGTTTTCAGTACAAACCCATTATGAACTATTTATTCATGTATTTATTTTTGAGACAGAGTCTTGCTCTGTTGCCCAAGCTGGAGTGCAATAGTGATAGCTCTGCTCACTGTAGCCTCTGCCTCCTGGGTTCAAGTGATCCTCCTGTCTCAGCCTTCCAAAGTGCTGGGATTACAGGAGTCACCTACTGCACTCAGCCTTGAGCTCATTTTATTTTATTATTATTATTTTTTAATAGAGACAGGGTTTCACCCTGTTGGTCAGGATAGTCTCGAACTCCTGACCTTAGGTGATCTGCCCGCCTTGGCCTCCCAAAGTGCTGGGATTACAGGCATGAACCACTGTGCCAGGCCTATTTTATTTTGAGACAGGGTCTCGCTCTGTCACCCAGGCTGGAGTGCAGGGGCGCGATGGTTCAAGCGATTCTCCTGTCTCAGTCTCCTGAGTAGCTGGGATTACAGGTGACTGCCACCACATCCAGCTAGTTTTTGTATTTTTTAGTAGAGACGACATTTCACCATTTTGGCCAGGCTGGTCTTGAACTCCTGACCTCAGGTGATCCACCTGCCTGGACCTCCCAAAGTGCAGGGATTACAGGCGTGAGCCACTGTGCCCAGCCTGAATTCATTTTAAACAGGTGTATTATGAAGTCCTTGTGAGTGTTTTCTTTCAAAAATTTTTCTTGTAAGAGCTGCATATTGTATACCTGCAGGGCAGGATTTCGCAGCATCAGCACAATTGACATCTGGGCTGCGAAATCCTTGGTGGGGACAGTCCTGTACACTATAGGATGTGTGGCAGCATCCCTGGCCTCTACCTACTAGATGTCAACAGTGCACCCCACCCCCCACCACTGTTGTGACAACCAAAAATATCTCTAGACATTGACAAATCCTCCCTACAAGGGGTGGGGACCAAATTGCCTCCAAGGGATGCTACTGCTGTAGGGTTTTGTATACACCAGGAAAAACGGTGAATGGCAACCATGATGGTGGCGCTCCTCAGGGGCTGTTGGAAATTGCCAGTGAAAGTGATGGGCCTGGAGCAGCTCGCACCCATCTGGAAGGAAAGCCAGTGACAGTCTCTCCCCCATGGCCTTTGGCATCTCTCTGAACATACGGGAGAACAGCACAGGATGTTCCCTGTCCCAAAGCTGAAAAGGCACATTTGCTCAATATTTGTCATCAGCTAGAACAAACAGACCAGAGGAACCAGGAAGAAATGGCTTCTCTGTGTTTGTAGGACAATAGTGTAATTTCACCAGGGTCTTGAACACATGTTGGGGAAGAGAGGTGTCACTTCACCTTGGCGCAGGGTTAAAGCACTGACTTTTTTTTTGGCTAGGAAGGGAAGTTTAATTGCTGTGGTCTGCCATCACCTCATTCAGAAATAAGTGATGGCAGGCCAGATGTGGTGGCTCATGCCTGTAATCCTGGCATTTTCGGGGGCTGAGGCAGGAGGATTGCTTGAGCTCTGGACTTCAAGACCAGCTTGGGTAATGTAGTGCGACCCTGTTTCTACGAAAAATTAAAAAAATCAGCGGGGGGGGGTGGCACATACCTGTGGCCCCAACTACTCAGGAGGCTGAGGTGGGAGGATCGCTTGAGCCCAGGAGACTGAGCCTGAAGTGAGCTGTGACTGTGCCACTGCACTCCAGCCTAAGCAACAGTGCTTCCCCTAGTCCCCCTCCTGATTAAGTTCTGGTGCTCTCAGCGGCTCTGAGTTTTCTGAAAGATTTCTCTCTCTCTCTTTTTTTGAGACGGAGTCTCGCTCTGTCACCCAGGCTGGAGTGCAGTGGTGCAATCTTGGCTCACTGCAACCTCTGCCTCCGGGGTTCAAGCGGTTCTTGTGCCTTAGCCTCCCGAGTAGCTGGGACTACAGGTGCATACCACCACACTCAGCTAATTTATTTATTTTTATTTTTAGTAGAGACAGGGTTTCACCATGTTGGCCAGGCTGGTCTCAAACTCCTGACCTCAAGTGATTCTCCCGTCTCAGCCTCCCAAAGTGCTGCGATTACAGGTGTGAGTCACCACACCCGGCTGAAGGTTTTCTCTCTTAATCAATGTCTGCACCCTGCTGCAAAGCTCTAGAAACCTTCGTCCTGTTTTATATTTTCACAGGGAGCAGGAAAGAGCTGAGGTTTCCTATGTGATTTATTTGGTCACATTTAACTTAGTCCATTAGATACGCTTTGTCATAGTGCGTTGCATAGACTAAATGGCTTCTATGGTTTCCTTGAGATTTGGATACTTTTCCACTTGTGTTGGATTTGCAGCTGAAACTAATTTATTTTAATTGACATCACCCAATTCCCATTTTATAAAAGGATGAGCTCTTGCGAGAAAAGAGTAGGGAGGATTCTAGAAGCGTGATGAGAAGTTTCACTCACAACAACGTCAGTTTCTAAGCGGGATTGAAGCTCTGGATTTAAGAACACAGCCAAGGAAAAGCTTTGGACTCTGAGTTTAGAGAAGCTGACTGAAATGTAAGGCAATTCCAGTTAAGATTTGTGAATCAAGGTAAGAATCAAATGCAACTGAGATCAACGCAGAGGCCTGGAAGGTAAGGGCTGTATTTTACCTCTTTTAGCTTAGAGACTTGCAACAATGGTTCTACATTTTAAATATGTTATTTAGTAGTGTTGTGAACTCAGCTGGTTTTGACATTGAAAAGGATAAAAATAGCTTATAAAAACAAACCGGTTTTTTAAAAAAACAATAAAATGCATGTTTCATTTAAATTGCAGAAATGAAAGGAAGAAGCACTCCTGCCACCTAGTGGGCATCTCCCCACATTGTTCTTACAGGTCTTTGAGGGGTGAAATTCGTGTGGTTGAATCTAGGTTGAACACAGAAACATTGCAGCCCCAGCAGCACTTGGGTTTTCTTAACTTCCCCTTGGCTTGGGATCTATATTTTCTGTTTTGAGTTAAGATTTTTATAAACGAAAGCAACCTGGTTTGGCCAGATACAAGTTCATGTCTCCTTGCCTGTGTCGTCGTGAGCTGCTCTCTGGAAGTCTCTTGTGTATATTTTTACTTGTTAACCTCTTGTGTCCCCCACTAGCAGGTCAGCTGCAAGAGGGCAGGGATTCTGTCTAGTCTTGCTGTTCATGATAGCGCCTGCTCCACTGCCTGGCCTATATATAGTCTGTCGGTAGTTCCTTGATGAATGAAAATATAACAAATAGGTGAAAATAGAGTTTTGCGTTGCCTAAGTGGTATGTTCCAAGCCTTTACCATGTCATAAACCTCTTAGTTCAACTGCTAATAATTTCTTCTGGGTTTTGGGTTAAAATCAACCTACCCAAGTTTGGCCTCTGTTTTGCTCCAAGAAGTAACCCCTGCCCATAGATGCACCAGATCAGAGTTATATAGAGCCCATTGGCCTGAAAGAAGGCCTCCAATCCTGCTACTGAACTATCCCAAATATCTCTCTGCTTGCTACTTGTGGGTACCAACTTGCAGGCAAGAGGTGGGTGAGTGTCCCTGGCTCATGGAACATTTTTTTTTTTTTTTCATAAGGTGGTAAGTGGTAGATGAATAAAATTAGCCCAGTGGGAACTGATTTCAAGGTGAGGAGTGGTGATTAGGGTAATTTGTAGGTAGTCCAGAGAATGCCCATCATCCTTGTTAATTACCATCATGTGTTGTTTCGATAGTGGTCAGACGGGTTTGAATTGATCATTGGCTATGATTAAGGAACCTCCTGTGAAGGGCCCTCCCTTCACAGGCATTCGGATCATTAATCCCATAGGTTATTCACATTATTAGGAATTTCCCGTGGAAGCTCAATACTTTCCTGAATCTGAATAGTTAAACCTCTGTGTTGCAAAAATCAAATGCCATCTGGCTTTTGTGTTATCTTGGCTAAATCCAGTCAATCCCAACTTGTTCAATGGCATTTATAATACTCTGCTCCCCCATATCCAGAGAATCATAACTGGGTTGGAAATAGTTTTATTTAATATTGGGTGTAGAAAGATTGTTTTCATAGACCAGACAGCATTTACCTCCATCAAAGTAAGAAAAAGGAATGTCCGAGTGTGTCTTTGATCCAATGATCACAGCATCTGTTGATGTAGTCCTTGATATCAGCCTTATAGATCAAACTTACTGTCATCTTTAAATAACTTTACTTCATCCAAGCACCGTGGCTCACACCTGTAAAACCAGCATTTTGGGAGGCCGAGGTGGAAGGATCACTTGAGGTCAGGAGTTCCAGACCAGCCTGGGCAACATGGTGAAACCCTGTCTCTACTGAAAAAGTACAAAAATTAGCCAGGCATGGTGGCATGTGCCTGTAGTCCCAGCTACTTGGGAGCCTGAGGCATGAGAATCCTTTGAACCTGGGAGGTGGAGGTTGTAGTGAGCTGAGATCGTGCCATTGCATTCCAGCCTGGGTGACAGAATGAGATTCGATCTCAAAAAAAAAAAAAAAATAAATAAAGGCCGGGTGCAGTGACTCATGCTTGTAATCCTAGCACTTTGGGAGGTCAAGGTGGGCAGATCACAGGGTCAGGAGTTCTAGACTAACCTGGCCAACACAGTGAAACCGTGTCTCTACTAAAAATACAAAAACTAGCCAGGTGTGGTGGTGGGTGCCTGTAATCCCATCTACTCGGAAGGCTGAGGCACAAGAATTGCTGGAACCTCGGAGGCAGAGGTTCCAGTGAGCTAAGATCATGCCACTGCACTCCAGCCTGGGTGACAGAGTGAGACTCCATTTCAAAAATAAAATAAAATAAAAAACTTAATGGCATTGACAAATGGTTGTCCTTCCCACAAACCAACCAGCAGCCCTAGTATCAGAATTATGGGAAATTGTTCCTTTCAAAGAGACTTGAGAAAGTGCTGTGTCCTGGTGTAGAATGTATTGGTATTTCATTGTCTTTATGAAAGGGTCTTGCTTGTTGACCAGTAATAGTTTGCATTTTAATTAATTTTTGTCCTTTCCCACCATCTAAATAGCTAATCTGTTGTAACTCCTGTGGTTACTGTCTTTTTAGACTTTGGCTGTGTGTTTTGATGTTTGAATTCCAGTGGAGAGTGTTCTTCATCCTGACACAGTCCCACCACCCGTAGTTCAATTGTGGGAGAGGAAAAACTTTTCCTTTCTCCTTTTAGATTCTGTGACTGGAGCCTATAAATTAAACTGACAATAGGCAGATGAACAGGAGGAAAGACATACAAATTTTAATATTTTTACAAGTGTTGGGGCTTCACACAAAAGGAGTGAAAATACAAAGCAGTGGTTAGACTTCGGGGCTTATATACCATTTTCCTATTTTGCATTTTTTTTGAGGTAGAGTCTTGCCTTGTCACCTAGGCCGGAGTGCAGTGGCACGATCTCGGCTCACTGCAATCTCTCCCTTCCGGATTGAAGCAATTCTCCTGCCTCAGCTTCCCAAGTAGCTGGGACTGCAGCCATGAGCTACCATGCCTGGCTAATTTTTTGTATTTTTAGTAGAGATGGGATTTCACCATGTTGGCCAGGCTGGTCTCGAACTCCTGACCTCAGGTGATCCTCCTGCCTCAGCCTCCCAAAATGCAGTGATTAAAGGTGTAAGCCACTGTGCCCAGCCTTATATGCCATTTTCACAAAAGGTGACAAATTGTGCAGCAGTGACTAGACAAAAGAAGGAGCTTGGGGGCCAGGCGTGGTGGCTCATGCCCATAATCTCAGCACTTTGGGAGACCAAGGCAGGAGGATCACTTGAGGTCAGGAGTTCAAAAGTAGGTTGGGCAAGGTAGCAAGACTCTGCCTCTACAAAAAAATTATTGTTTACTTTTTTTTTAGACACAGTTCTGCTCTTGTTGCCCAGGCTGGAGTGCAATGCGCAATCGCAGCTCACTGCAACCTCCACCTCCCGGTTCAAGCACTTCTCCTGCCTCAGCCTCCCTAGTAGCTGGGATTACAGGAATGCACCACCACCCCCAGCTACTTTTGTATTTTTAGTAGAGACAGCGTTTGGCCATGTTAGTCAAGTTGGTCCTGAATTCCTGACCTCAGCTAATCTGCCTGCCTTTGCTTCCCAAAGTGCTGGGATTACAGGTGTCAGTCACCATGCCTGGCCAAAAAAAAAATTTTTTTTTTTTTTAATTAGCCAGGCATGGTGGTGTTAATCCCAGATAGGAGGCTGAAGTGGGAGGATCTCTTGAGCCCAAGAGTTGGAGGCTGCAGAGAGCCATGATTGTGTCACTGCAATCCAGCCTGGGTGGCAGAGAATGTCTAAGGTGGGGGAAGGGAGAGAGAGAGAGGGAGAGAGAGTGAGGGAGAGAGAGAGAAGGAGAGGAAGGGAGGGAGGGAGGGGAGGGAGAGAGAGGGAGTGTGAGCACGGGCATGGGCGAGCATGGGCTCCTAGGTGTGGGAAATTGTGGAAAGATGATGAGGAAGTGGTGGGTAAGGGTTGTTTAGTAATGTCTGTCATGCCGACTCATCTCTGTGCCAGTCATCGTGCTATGGAATAGGGAACCGTCTTTACATGGGGGAATTTCCTTGTCTAGGCAGAAGGGGAAAGGGCAGAGAGCTCTTTTTGACTGCAGTTTCTCCACTGCCTTCAGCTCGAAATTAGCCTTATACCAAAGTGGCCTGTTTGGGTGTACTGTGTTCTGATTCCCTTCAACACAGATAGAAAATCAAGGTAAATGCACACCCCTTACCCAAAAGTCTTATGAAGGTGAAAGGTGGGAACTCATTGGATTGTATTTGTCTACCTTAAAGGGCTCTTCTCTCTCTCTCTCTCTCTCTCTCTCTCTCTCTCTCTCTCTCTTTTCTGAGATGGAATCTTGCTCTGTTGCCCAGGCTGGAGTGCAGTAGTGTGATCTTGGCTCACTGCAGCCTCTGCCTCCTGGGTCAAGTGATTCTCTTGGTCCTGCCTCAGCCTCCTAAGTAGCCGGGATTACAGGTGCCAGACATCACACCCAGCTAATTTTTGTATTTTTAGTAGAGATGGGGTTTCACCATGTTGGTCAGGCTGGTTTTGAACTCCTGACCTCAAATGACCCACCCACTTCCACCTCCCAAAGTTCTGGGATTACAGGTGTGAGCCACTGTGCCCGGCCCCCACCTCCGCCCCCGCTGCCCTTCTAAGTTCAATTCTTTTAGTCTATCATCCTGGATTTGTGGTAATGGGTAATACGTAAGGTTGTTAGTCTGTCTCTGCACTTTTGGAACCTTGACTGCCATGTGACAATTTAGGAGAAGGTCTCTGTGCTTTCATGATGTTGGACACATAGGACTGAAGTAAGAGCCCTTGAGGAAATTGATGGAGGGCTTTGCAGCTTCCTTACTGGGTGGTAAAACCTCTCCCAGCAAATGTGGTTGTCTGGGAGTATCCAGGGGAGCCCACCTCCATGGCATATGGGGCAAGGGCCTGGTGTCATTTCTTTTAACAAGTCACGGCTCCCAGTGGAGACTGAATGTATTAGTCAGGCTAGGGCTGCTGTAACAAATTACCATAAACAGCCAAGCGCAGTGGCTCATGCCTGTAATCCCAGCATTTTGGGAGGCCGAGGCTGGCGGATCACTTGAGGTCAGGAGTTAGAGACCAGCCTGGCCAACATGGTGAAACCCTGTCTCTACTAAAAATACAAAAATTAGCCAGGCATGGTGGCACTTACCTGTAATCCCAGCTACTTGGGAGGCTAAGGCAGGAGAATTGCTTGAACCTGGAAGGCAGAAGTTTTAGTGAGCCAAGACTGTACCACTGCACTCTAGCCTGGGCAACAGAGGGAGACTCTATCTAAAAAAAAAAAAAAAAAAAAAAAAAAAAATTACTATAAATTTGGTGACCTAACACCGCAGAAATTAGTTTTCTCACCATTCTGGAGGCTGAGGTGTCCCAGGACTACAACTGGTCTGGAGGCCCTCATGGAGACTTCTCCTTCCTTCTTCCAGCTCCTGGCGGCTCCAGGTGTCCCCTGGCTTTCGGCTGCCTCACTCCAGTCTCCACCTCTGTCCTCACATTGCATCTCTTCTCTCTCTTGTCTCTGTGTGTCGCTTATCAGGACACTTGTCTTTAAATTTAGAGCCCAGATCATCCAAGATGATCTCATCTTGAGATCCTTAATTATATCTGCAAAGATCCCTCTCCCATCCCCTCCCCTCCCTTTCTCTTCTTTTTTTTGAGATGGAGTCCCGTTCTGTTGCCCAGGCTGGAGTATAGTGTGGTATGATCATAGCTCATGCAGCCTTGACCTCCTGGACTCAGGCAATCCTCCCAACTCAGCCTCCTGAGTAGCTGGGACTACCGGTGTGGATCACCATGCCTGGCTAATTTTTCATTTTATTTTTTT
Source organism: Sapajus apella (assembly GCF_009761245.1). Lineage (NCBI taxonomy): Eukaryota > Metazoa > Chordata > Mammalia > Primates > Cebidae > Sapajus > Sapajus apella. The sequence continues at coordinate 7,565,713 of NW_022437039.1, read as the reverse complement.
GAGATGGAGTTTCAATCTGTTGCTCAAGCTAAAGTGCTGCCGTACAGTCTGGGCTCACCGGATCGCACCAGTGCACTCCTGCAACCTCTGCCTCCCACGTTCAAGGGATTCTCTGCCTCAGCCTCCCAAGTAACTGGGACTAGAGGTGCATGCCACCATATCCAGTTAATTTTTTATTTTTAGTAGAGACAGGGTTTCACCAGTTAGCCAGGATGGTCTCGATCCCATGACGTCGTGATCTGCCTGCGTTGGCCTCCCAAAGTGCTGGGATTACAGGCATCGGCTACCACGCCCAGCAAATTTCTTACTTTTTTTAGAAATGGGGTCTTGCTATGTTGATGGTCTCAATTCCTGGGCTCAAGCAATCCTCCTGCCTTGGCCTCCCAAAGTGCTGGGATTACAGGCATGAGCCACTGCACCTGGCCGATCGTTTTTCCAGATTAGATCACCTTCACAGATTCTAGGATGCACATGGGATGCAGATAAATGCTGGAAGGGCTCAGAGAAAGCTTCTTGATGATGGAGTAGAGTTTCTTTGCATTGGCAAGGGAAGCACGCACATTTGCAGAGCAGTTCCCCTTTGCAATCTTGAGCGGAGTCCCTTCCATCCACATTAATTTGTTGATGGGAGCTCTGTGTTTCTTCATCGTTACCGCCAGGTGGCAGCCAAGAACCTAGAGTCAGGCAGGATCATGCTTGCTGCCTGACTTGAGGCCCAAGTACAGGGTCTTAGCTACTGAACTGAGATCCAAGTTTCCAAACAAGGACAGAGGATGCCAGTTCAGCTTTGCTCTGGCCTAGTCAGTAATATGTCACTTAATAGGTGGAATTACCAGATAAGTCTACAAGCCCGCCTAGTGTGGCAATAACTTACCCCAACTGTTTAAACATTTACATAGTACACACCTGTTTTGTTTTGTTTTTTGAGATGGAGTTTTGCTCTTGTTGCCCAGGTTGGAGTGCAATGATATGATCTCGGCTCACTGCAACCTTCATCTCCTGGATTAAGCAATTCTCCTGCCTCAGCCTCCTGAGTAGCTGGGATTATGTCCAGCTAATTTTGCATTTTTAGTAGAGATGGAGTTTCTCTATGTTGGTCAGGCTGGTCTCGAACTCCTGACCTCAGGTAATCCACCTGCCTCAGCCTCCCAAAGTGCTGGGATTACAGGCATGAGCCAGTGCACTGGGCCTGCACACTGTTAATTTTGCCTGCTTGGACTTTCTTGCCTCACTTTGGGATCGTGGACCCAGTCTTTATTTGGGAGTGTTAATCACATTAGCTCATACCCTAGAACACTTACTATTTCAAAGGTAGGTATATTGCCAGGTGCGGTGGCTCACACCTGTAATTGCAGCACTTTGGGAGGCCGAGGTGGGTGGGTTATGAGGTCAGGAGTTTGAGACCACCCTGGCCAAGATGGCGAAACTCTGTCTCTAATAAAAATACAAAAATTAACTGGGTGTAATGGCATGCACCTGTAATCTAGCTACTCAGGAGGCTGAGGCAGGAGATAACTTGAACCCAGGGGACAGAGGTTGTAGTGACCTGAGATCGTGTCATTGCACTCCAGCGTGGGCGACAGAGTGAGACTCCATTTCAACAACAATAGCAGCAACAGATAGGCATATTACGTCATTCCAGTGAGAGCATCTCAAAGAAAATCTGATATTCTTTTCTGTGAATCAACCTAATGCTTTCCTGTAAGTTGTCCCCCCAGCGCACTTGTTTGCGATCACAGGACCCTCATTGATGGGACCTGCATTTTAGTAACAGTTGAAGGTAGTCAACTCTAGCACAGGCCAGGCCCAAAGTCAAAAATTCTTCATTACTGAGTGAATATTCTATGTAGATTCTACAAGGATGTCCATGTACTACAAAGGATATTCTTTTATCATATTAAAGGACATCCTTATTCATATGTCCTTAAACAAATTATTTAACTTTGGGAATGTCCAAATATAGTCAAAATAGATTCCTGAATTGTTTCTAAAACTGAGAGCGCTTATTAAAATAGCAAAAGGAAGAAGTGATAGGTTCTATGAAGCCTATGGCTACAGAGGTTTACTGTGAATTTGTTCAAAATATTTTTGTTTTAAATGTTTCCCCAGATGATTCGCATATGCGACCAGGGTTGAGGACTAGCATTCTCCATGAGAGCGAGATGAGGTGTGAACTTCAGAATTAGAGGTGTTTAATTTGACTGTTAGCTTTTTTCTCTTTCTACTTTTTGTGCCTGGAATATTCTTATTAAAACCAATTATGGCCAGGCACAGTGGCTCACACCTGAAATCCCAGCACTTTGGGAGGCTGAGTCGGGTGGATCACTTGAGGTCAGAAATGGAAGATGAGCCTGGATAACATGGTGAAACCCTGAGTCTACTAAAAAAAAAGAAAAAACACAGAAATTGAGGTCATGTGTGGTGGCTCATGCCTGTAATCCCAGCAGTTTGAGAGGCCAAGGCAGATGGATCACTTGAGGTCAGGAGTTCGAGACCATCCTGACGAACATGGAGAAAACTTGTCTCTACTAAGAATGCAAAATTAGCCAGGTGTGGTGGTGCGTGCCTGTAGTCCCAGCTACCTGGGAGGCTGAGGCAGAAGAATCGCTTGAACCCAGGAGGCAGAGGTTGCAGTGAGCTGAGATCGAACGATTGCATTTCAGTCAGGTTGCGCAACAAGAGCAAAAGTCAGTCTCAAAAAAAAAAATAAATAAAATAAGGCCAAGTTCAGTGACTCATGTCTGTAATCCCAGTACTTTGGAAAGCTGAAGCAGGCAGATCACCTGAGGGCAGGAGTTGAAGACCAGCCTGGCCAACATGGTGAAACCCTGTCTCTACTAAAAAAATACAAAAAATTAGCTGGGTATAGTGGTGTGTGCCTGTAATCCCAGCTACTTGGGAGGTTGAGGCAGGAGAATTGCTTGAACCAAGGAGGCAGAGATTGCAGTGAGCCAAGATCACACCACTGCACTCCAGCCTGGATGACAGAGTGAGAATCCATCTTAAAAAATTAATTAGTTGCCGGGCACCATGGCTCACGCTTATAATCCTCGCACTTTGGGAGGCCAAGGCGGGTGGATCATGAGGTTAGGAGATGGAGACCATCCTGGCTAACATGGTAAAAAACTCCATCTCTACTAAAAATACACAAAATTAGCTGGGCGTAGTGCCATGCGCCTGTAGTCCCAGCTACTCGGGAAGCTGAGGCAGGAGACTCACTTGAACTTGGGAGGTGGAGGTTGCAGTGAGCCAAGATGGCACCACGGCACTCCAGCCTGGGGACAGAGTAAGACGCCATCTCTAAATAAATAAATAAGTAAATAAATAAATAAATCCAGTTAATCTTGGGAGACCTGATTCTCTCTTGTTGAGATGGGTAGAGACAAAGATGGAGTCAGTGATGTTAGCCCAGGGTAGGTTATTACAGAATAAAGATATGTCAGATATACTCACAATCAGGGAGTTTAACACCTATAGCCCGTAATGGAAAGAAAAACTATGGGATCCGAGAAAAATGGTCAATGCAGAAATGTGATAAAAATGCCAGTAAATTAAACAATTATTGACTGGAAACAGCCATAATGAGTTCTTTTCGCTTTTAAAAAATGGGTCTAAACTTCTTGATATAAATAAATAGTCTGGGCACAGTGGCTCACTCCTGTAATCCCAAAACTTTGGGAGGCTGAGGCAGGTGGATCATCTGAGGTCGGGAGTTTGAAAGCAGCCTGGCCAACATGGAGAAACCCCATCTCTACTAAATACAAAAAATTAGCTGGGCGTGGTGGCAACATGCTTATAATCCCAGCTATGCCAGAGGCTAAGGCAGGAGAATCACTTGAACCCAGGAGGCAGAGGTTGTAGTGAGCCAAGATTGTGCCACGGCACTCCAGCCTGGGCGGCATGAGTGAAAGCTCTGTCTCAAAAAATAGAGGCTGCGGTAGGCGGATCACAAGGTCAAGATATCAAGACCATCCTGGCCAACATGGTGAAACCCCGTCTCTGTTTAAAATACAAAAGTTAGCTGGGCTGGTGGTGCATGCTTGTAGTCCCAGCTACTGTCGAGGCTGAGGCAGAAGAATCACTTGAACTGGGAGGTGAAGGTTGCAAGTGAGCCAAGATTGTGCCACTGCACTCCAGCCTGGGTGACAGAGTGAGACTCCATCTCACAAAAAAAAAAAAAACCCCAAAAACAAAAAAAAACCAGGTGTTTATCTGTAGTTAAGGCATTTTCTTGTAAGTTCCTTTTCTTGTTTGGAAAGATGTTAGAGATACTGTTATGATTAGACTTTGTTGGGAAAAAAAGGTTTTGGATGTTAGTTGATATTAAAACATTATCAATAAAATGACATTACAGATCGGCATTACAATAATTCAGTGGCTGATGGGAGCTGAGAGGGTAGGTGGGGTTTAGATGAAACAAGGTTGACACGAGTTGGAAATTGTTAAAGGTGAGTGATGGATAGATATCACAATATTGAGCTTCACCTAGGCCCTGTGCTTCTGGAAAATAGTGATGGTTAAGAAATACCACTGACCTTAGGTGGCCCAGGAAATGGGTTACTGCAGAGAAACCCACTCTTCTCCCATGCGACTCAGATAAGACCCCTTGTTTGACCTTACAACAAGGACAGACACAGACTCTCCAAATTCCCATTGTTTGTCACATAAATGATTAGGTGAACTATCTGTTCCCATTGACTGTTAAATATAGTGAGTTCTAAGTTTCTCTTCAAAGAGTTAGTATGTCAGTATGTTTCGTTTCCTTGTTCTTTATTCTCCATTTTAAAGTATATTGCCCTAGTTTCAGTAAACGACCTTCCCACCAGCTCTAATCAGTAGTTCACATCTGTTCCCCTGGTTACCTGTTCCATCCTGAGTCACCCCTGGTCACCTGCTCTGACTTGAGTCACCTTTTGTCACCTGTTCCCTAACTGTCTTTCCTGCTGAAACTGCTTACCCTGCCACTCTGGCTAGTACCCCCACTCTCTTTAAAATAATTAATCAGAATTATCTTAGACTGTGACATCCAATCCTAGCCAACAGGGAAACAACACAGGGTTCTTATCCCTGGCTACCTGCATCGCTTGTTCAGGTGTGTTCTTGCCATTGTTCCATCCGTGAGATGTACCCTTCTGCAGAAGTAAATTGCCTTACGAAGAAAATTTATGTTCAAGTGCTGTTCCTTTGGTGGCACCAAAAATTACTTCTAACAGCCCAGTCTAGACAAAATGCCTGCTAGTTGACTATATTTCAGGCAGGCATCTCTCTTCCTCCTGGCCCATGAACTTTCTCCTGCCCTTCAATTTAAGTGAGCAGTGGAATATGCAACACCTCCTTCTCCAACCTCACTCTTAACAACGCCTCCCAAGAACCTGCTGATTGAGAAATTTTCTGTTCAATTGCTGGAGCACCCCACTCCCCCACAGCTAGTAATTTCTAGACTTACCTTACTGCTTCATATAAAAGAAAACCATTCCCAGCTTTATTCTGAGACACTTGCAGATCTTGTGTTTGGAGCCTTTTCTCTATTATGATAAGTCTTTTACAATAAAGTCTCTACTACCCTAAGGCCAGATTTGTTTTTAACTTGACAGATACATGGGATTTTATTATATTGGTCTTTCTACTTTTGTAAATGTTTAAAATTTCCATAACAAAAAGATTTAAAGTAGTATATGTTGACTTGGCACAGTGGCTCACATCTGTGATCCCAGCACTTTGGGAGGCCGCGGTGGGTGGATCGTTTGAGACCAGCCTGGCCAACATGGTAAAACCCTGCCTCTACTAAAAATAAAAATATTAGCTGAGCATGGTGGCGGGTACCTATAGTTCTAGCTACTCAGGAGGCTGAAGCTGGAGAATCGATTGAACCTCAGAGGTAGAGGTTGCAGTGAGCTGAGAACATGCCACCGCACTTCAGCGTGGGCGACAGAATGAGACTCTGTCTCAAAAAAAAAGTATCTATGAGAGATCTCAATTAATTTAGAGAGCATATTTTGCTCAGGGTAAGGATGCGCCTGTGACACAGCTACAGTGTTACAGGAGGGGGGTCCCAATCCAGACCCCCAGAGAGGGTTCCTGGATCCCACACAACAAAGAGTTCAGGGTGAATAACAGAGAAAATGCTCCAAACACAAGATCCGCAAGTCCATAGATTAAAGTGAAAGCAAGTTTATTAGGAACGTAAGGGAATGAAAGAATGGCTACTTCATAGTCAGAACAACCCTGATGGCTGCTGGTTGCCCCCCATCTTTTTATTTTCACTCTCTCTCTTTTTTTTTTTTTTTTTTTTTTTTTGAGATGGAGTCTTGCTCTGTTGCCCAGGCTGGAGTGCAATGGCACAATTTTGGCTGACTGCAACCTCTACCTTCCAGGTTCAAGTGATTCTCCTGCATCAGCTTCCTGAGTAGCTGGGACTACAGGCACACACACTACAACACCTGACTAATTTTTGTATTTTGAATAGAGACGAGGTTGCACCATATTGACCAAGCTGGTCTCAAACTCCTGACCTCAGGTGATCCACCAGCCTCGGCCCTCTCAAAGTGCTGGGATTTAAGGTGCGAGCCACCACACCCAGCCAGGTGCTTATTTTTATGGTTGTTTCTTTATTATGTGCTTAACAAGAGGTGGATTATTCATGTCTCCCCTTTTTTAGACCATATAGGGTAACTTCCTGACATTGTCATGGCATTTGTAAGCTGTCATTGCACTAGTAGGAGTGTAGCAGTGAGGACGACCGGAGGTCACTCTCGTAGGCATTTTAGCTTTGGTGGATCTTAGCCAGCTTCTTTACTGCAATCTGTTTTATCAGCAAGGTCTTTATCTTGGTCTGTATCTTGTGCTGACCTGCTATGTTGTCCTGTGACTTAGAATGCCTTAACCATCTCTGAATGCAGCCCAGGAGGTCTCAGCCTTGTTTTACCCAGCCCCTATTCAAGATGGAGTTGCTCTGGTTCACACACTTCTGACATTAGGAGGTCCTGATCACATGTGACTACCATGATCAGGGCACAGCTTGGATTTATACATTTTAGGGAGATAGGAGTCACCAATCAATATGTGTACGATGTACATTGGTTTGGCCTGGAAAGGTGGGACAACTCAAGGTTGGGAGGGAGTTTTCAGGTCATAGGTAGATAAGAGAAAAAGGGTTGCATTCCTTTGAGTCCCTGATTAGCCTTTCACTGAATATTCAATTTACATGTGAGAGGAGGGTAGAGGAACAGTCATGTATACCTTAGTCTGGTTTAGTGACGCAGTAGGGCAGAGGAAGCAATCAGATAGGCATTTGTCTCAGGTGAGCAGAGGGATGGCTTTGAGTTCTGTCCTTTGTCCACAAGGAATTTCCTTCTGGGCAAATTTTGAGGGAGGTGTGTAGCTTTTTGTTATTGTTGTTAAATCTTTGTAGCCATGTTATTTTGGAATAAAATGGGAGGCAGATTTGCCTAACATAGTTCCCAGCTTGACTTTTCCCTTTAGTGATTCTGGGGTCCCAAGATTTTTTTTTTCTTTAACACAGTAATCACTATAAATAGTCTGAGGGCAGAATCTGTCAGATTGAACTGAAATAAGCAAACTGTGAAGGAGACTCTAAGAACTTCACCCAAAGTAAGAGTTCCTCGATTGTTTCAGCTCTGATATAACTTGTGTATTTGGGATTCTTTTGAGGTTCAAACTAAAAGAGTTTGGAGATATAAATACTCTTGTTAGAAATAAACTTTGAGTCCTGCAAAAGAAATAGTACTGGAACATAAATTTTCTCAGCAAGGCAATTTACTTCTATGAAAGGGTGCCTCTTGTGAGTAGAGCAATGGTGAGAGGACACCTGAACAAGGGAGGAGAAGGGATTCTTATCCCTCATGCAGGTAGCCAGTAGTACTGTGTCATTCCCCTATTGGGTAAGCTAATTTCGATTGGCTATTTTAAAGAGATCAGGGGTAGGAGCTGGAGTGGTGGGGTGAGCACTTTCGGGGGGAAAGACAGTTATGGAACAGGTGACCCAAAGTGACTCAGGTCAGAGCTGGTGACCAGGGGTGACTCAGGACAGAGCAGGTGACGAGGATGAGTCAGGACTCTAAATATGAGGGTTAGGAGAGGGATGCATGAGGGACATGTGCAGTTTTGGCAAGAGGAATAGGTGCAGGTAAGCAGGGGAACAGATGTGGTCTGATTAGAGCTGGTGGGAAGGTTGTTTACTGAAACTAAGGGCAAAGAGATGAAAAGAACAAGGAATTTAAACTTTAAAATGAAGAACAAAGAAAAAGAAAACTGAACCTACTGACATACTGATTTTTTGAAGAGAAACTTGGAACTCACTGTATTTGATGCTCTCATTGTAGTTGAGGAAACTGATTTAGGAAGGTGAAGCTACTGGGCCGGGTGCAGTGGCTTATGCCTGTAATCCCAGCACTTTGGGAGGCCAAGCTGGGTGGATCATGACATCAGGAGTTCAAGACCATCCTGGCCAAAAGGGCGAAACCCTGTCTCTACTAAAAAAAAATAATAAAAAAAATTAGCCAGGTGTGATGGCACATACCTGTAGTCCCAGCTACTTGGGATGCTGCAGCAGGGGAATTGCTAGAATCAGGAGGTGGAGGTTGCAGTGAGCCGAGATCGTACCACTGCACTCCAGACTCCGTCTCAAAAAAAAAAAAAAAAAGGAAGGAAAACATACCTTCTCAGTGTTACATATTAAATGAGAGGCAGGGATACCAGGAAGCAGAGTCTCCTCACAATTCAACAATTTTTCCTATTCATATGAGATTCCTGATTCGTCAACCCCATGACATAAGATGAGTCTAGACCAGATGTCACTGGAAAGAGGTCCCAATCCAGACCCCAAGAGAGGGTTCTTGGACCTCATGCCAGAAAGAAGTGAAAGGAAATTTATTAGGGAAGTAAAGGAATAAAAGAATGAATACTCCATAAGCAGAGCAGTGGCATGGGTTGCTCAAATGAGTATACTTATAGTTATTTCTCAATTATTTGCTAAACAAGGGGTGGATAATTCATGAGTTTTCTGCTACAGGGTGGGCAATCCCTGGAACTGGGGTTTCTCCCACCTTTAGACCATATAGGGTAATTTGTTGGCGTTGCCATGGCATTTGTAAACCATCATGGTGCTGGTGGAGTGTCTTTTAGCATGCTAATGTATTATAATTAGTGTATAATGAGTAGTGAGGGCAACCAGAGGTCACTTTCATGGTTCTGTTGGTTCGTGTGGGTTTTGGCTAGCTTCTTTAGCATATGCTGTTTTAGCAGCCAGTTCTTTGTGACTTGTATCTTGTGCTGACCTATCTCATCCTGTGACTAAGAATGCCTTAACTTCCTGGAACAGCAGCCCAGTAGGTCTCACTCTCATTTTACTCAGCCCCTATTTAAGGTGGAGTTGCTCTGAAACATCTCTGACACAGATGGAGAATTTCATCAGATTTAAAATTGTGCCTCACTGTACTGACAGCAGAAAAAACAGTGCTGGGGAGGGCATGCTCTATTCTCTGTTGGAACTGTGGAGTGGTGAAGCCTTGAGAGCAATGTCAGGATTCTACACCGATAAGTGCCCAGAAAAATCTGGAAGAAAACATACCCAACTGGTAAGAGTAGTTACCTGCTTAACAGAAATGTTCCTGGACCAAACTGAGGGTCAGGCTACGTATTCTTGCAGCCGAATAACAAGATGCAGTTGAACTGGGAAAGGAGGGAGTTTTTATTTGTGTAACTGGTTACAGGGAGAAGGCCTGGAAAATATCACCAGACTAACTCAAAATTACAAAGTTTTCAATAGGTTATATACCTTCTAAGCTGTATGTCTACATGTAAGTGTGCATTCATCTAAAGACCTAAGTGATTAACTTTTATTTGTTTTTTGAAACAAAGTCTTGCTCTGTCATCCAGGCTAGACAGCAGTAGCATGATCTCAGCTCATTGCAACCTCTGCCTCCTGGGTTCAAGCGATTCTCCTGCCTCAGCAATCCAAGCAGCTGGGATTAAAGGTTTCTGCCACCATGCCCGGCTAATTTTCTTTCTTTCTTTCTTTCTTTTTTTGAGATGGAGTCTAGCTCCAAGCAAGCCTTTCACCTCAGCCCCCCAAGTAGCTGGAATTACAGTTGCATACCATCATGCCCAGCTAAATTTTATATTTTTAGTAGAGATGGGTTTTGCCATGTTGGCCAAGCTGGTGCTGAACTCCTGATCTGAGGTGATGCACCTGCCTCAGCCTTCCAAAGTGCTGGGATTACAGGCATGAGCCACCATACCTGGCCAACTTCTTTTAATCTATAACTAAAATCTCAGTCCTGAAGACCTTCCTCTGTAAATTTACTGAATTTAAATGGGTACAGATGTTGGGGTGACTACCCTTATCTTTTTTTTTTCCATTTATTTTATTGCATTTTAGGTTTTGGGGTACATGTGAAGAACATGCAAGATTGTTGCATAGGTACACACATGGCAGTGTGATTTGCTGCCTTCCTCCCCATCACCTACATTTGGCATCTCTCCCCTTGCTATCTCTCCCCAGCTTCCCACGCCCCACTGTCCCTCCCCTATTTCCCCCCAACTGACCCCACTGTGTAGTGCTCCCCTCCCTGTGTCCATGTGTTCTCATTGTTCAACACCTGCCTATGAGTGAGAACATGAGGTGTTTGATCTTCTGCTCTTCTGTCAGTTTGCTGAGAATGCTGGTTTCCAGGTTCATCCGTGTCCCTATAAAGGACACTAACTCATCATTTTTGATGGCTGCATAATATTCCATGGTGTATATGTGCCACATTTTCCCTGTCCAGTCTATCGTCGATGGGCATTTGGGTTGGTTCCAGGTCTTTGCTATTGTAAACAGTGCTGCAATGAACATTCGTGTGCACGTGTCCTTATAGTAGAACGATTTGTAATCCTTTGGATATATACCCAGTAATGGGATTGCTGGGTCAAATGGAATTTCTATTTCTAGGTCCTTGAGGAATCGCCACACTGTCTTCCACAATGGTTGAACTAATTTACACTCCCACCAACAGTGTAAAAGTGTTCCTGTTTCTCCACATCCTCTCCAGCATCTGTTGTCTCCAGATTTTTTAATGATCACCATTCTAACTGGCGTGAGATGGCATCTCAATGTAGTTTTGATTTGCATTTCTCTGATGACCAGTGATGATGAGCATTTTTTCATATGTTTGTTGGCCTTATATGTCTTCTTTTGTAAAGTGTCTGTTTATATCCTTCTCCCACTTTTGAATGGGCTTGTTAGTTTTTTTCTTGTAAATCTGTTTTAGTTCTTTGTAAATTCTGGATATCAGCCCTTTGTCAGATGGGTAGACTGCAAACATTTTTTCCCATTCTGTTGGTTGCCGATTCACTCTAATGACTGTTTCTTTTGCCGTGCAGAAGCTGTGGAGTTTGATTAGGTCCCATTTGTCTATTTTGGCTTTTGTTGTCAATGCTTTTGGTGTTTTGGTTGTGAAGTCCTTGCCTATACCTAAACGTAAGTCTTTAATCCATCTGGAGTTAATTTTAGTGTAAAGTGTCAGGAAGGGGTCCAGCTTCTCCTTTCTGCACATGGCTAGCCAGTTTTCCCAACACCATTTATTAAACAGGGAATCCTTTCCCCATTGCTTGTTTTTGTCTGGTTTGTCAAAGATCAGATGGTTGTAGATATGTTGTGTTGCCTCTGAGACCTCTGATCTGTTCCATTGGTCTATATCTCTGTTTTGATACCAGTACCATGCTGTTTTGATTACTGTAGCCTTGTAGTAATAGTTTGAGGTCCGGTAGTGTGATGCTTCCTGCTTTGTTCTTTTTGCTTGGAATTGACTTGGTTATGCGGGCTCTCTTTTGGTTTGATATGAAGTTTAAGGTGGTTTTTTCCAGTTCTGTGAAGAAGGTCATTGGTAGCTTGATGGGGATAGCATTGAATCTGTAAATTACTTTGGGCAGTATGGCCATTTTCACAATATTGATTCTTCCTAACCATGAACATGGAATGTTTCTCCATCTGTTTGCGTCCTCTCTTATTTCATTGAGCAGTGGCTTGTAGCTCTCCTTGAAGAGGTCCTTTACGTTCCTTGTTGTATTCCTAGATATTTTATTCTCTTTGTGGCAATTGTGAATGGAAGTTTGTTCTTGATTTGGCTCTCTTTAAGTATGTTGTTGGTGTATAGGAATGCATGTGATTTTTGCACATTGATTTTGTATCCGGAGACTTTGCTGAAGTTGCTTATCAGTTTCAGGAGATTTGGGGCTGAGACGATGGGGTCTTCTAGATATACAATCATGTCATCTGCAATTAGAGACAATTTGACTTCCTCCTTTCCTATTTGAATACCCTTTATTTCTTTTTGTTGCCTGATTGCTCTGGATAGAAGTTCCAGTACTCTGTTGAATAGGAGTGGTGAGAGAGGGCATCCTTGTCTAGTGCCACATTTCAAGGAGAATGCTTCCAGTTTTTGCCCATTCAGTATGATATTGGCTGTTGGTTTGTTGTATATAGCTTTTATTATTTTGAGGTATGTTCCGTCAATACCTAGCTTATTGAGGGTTTTTAGTATAAAGGGCTGTTGAATTTTGTCAAAGGCCTTCTCTGCTTCAGTTGAGATAATCATGTGGTTTTTGCCTTGGTTCTGTTTATGTGGTGAATTAGGTTTATAGACTTGCGTATGTTGAACCAGCCTTGCATCTCTGGGATGAAGCCTACTTGATCATGGTGGATAAGCTTTTTTTTTTTTTTTTTTTTTTTTTTTTTGAGACGGAGTTTTCGCTCTTGTTACCCAGGCTGGAGTGCAATGGCGTGATCTCGGCTCACCGCAACCTCCGCCTCCTGGGTTCAGGCAATTCCCCTGTCTCAGCCTCCTGAGTAGCTGGCATTACAGGCACGCGCCACCATGCCCAGCTAATTTTTTGTAGCTTTAGTAGAGACGGGGTTTCACCGTGTTGACCAGCATGGTCTCGATCTCTTGACCTAGTGATCCACCCGCCTCGGCCTCCCAAAGTGCTGGGATTACAGGCTTGAGCCACCGCGCCCGGCCGGATAAGCTTTTTGATGTGCTGCTGCAATCGGCTTGTCAGTATTTTATTGAAGATTTTTGCATCTATGTTCATCATGGATATTGGCCTGAAGTTTTCTTTTCTTGTTGAGTCTCTGCCGGGTTTTGGAATCAGTATGATGTTGGCCTCATAAAATGATTTGGGAAGAATTCCATCTTTTTGTATTGTTTGGAATAGTTTCAGAAGGAATGGTACCAGCTCCTCTTTGTATGTCTGTTAGAATTTGGCTGTGAACCCGTCTGGACCTGGGCTTTTTTTGGGTGGTAAGCTCTTAATTGCTGCCTCAACTTCAGACCTTGTTATTGGTCTAATCAGCGTTTCAGCTTCTTCCTGGTTTAGGCTTGGGAGGACGCAAGTGTCTAGGAATTTATCCATTTCTTCCAGGTTTACTAGTTTATGTGCATAGAGTTGTTTGTAATAATCTCTGATGATGGTTTGAATTTCTGTGGAATCTGTGGTGATATCCCCTTTATCGTTTTTTATTGCATCAATTTGGTTATTCTCTCTTTTGTTTTTATTAATCTGGCTAGCGGTCTATTTTGTTGATCTTTTCAAAAAATCAGCTCCTGGGTTTATTGATTTTTTTAAGGGTTTTTTGTGTCTCTATCTCCTTCAGTTCTGCTCTGATCTTAGCTATATCTTGTCTTCTGCTAGGTTTTGAGTTTTTTTGACCTTGCTCCTCTAGCTCTTTTAATTTTGACGATAGGGTGTCAATTTTTGATCTCTCCTTGCTTCTCATGTGGGCACTTATTGCTATATATTTTCCTCTAGAGACTGCTTTAAATGTGTCCCAGAGATTCTTGTATGTTGTGTCTTCATTCTCGTTGGTTTCGAAGAACATCTTTATATCTGCCTTCATTTCATTGTTTATCCAGTCAACATTCAAGAGTCAGTTGTTCAGTTTCCATGAAGCTGGGCGGTTCTGGGTTAGTTTTTGAATTCTGAGTTCTAGCTTGATTGCAC
>NW_022437039.1:7548845-7551612 GCF_009761245.1 Sapajus apella | reverse complement strand
TGATGTGGTGCTGAGAAGAATGTATATTCTGTGGATTTGGGGTGGAGAGTTCTGTAAATGTCTATTAGGTTTGCTTGGTCCAGGTCTGAGTTCAAGTCCTGGATATCCTTGTTAATTTTCTGTCTGGTTGATCTGTCTAATATTGACAATGGGGTGTTAAAGTCTCCCACTATTATTGTGTGGGAGTCTAAGTCTCTTTGTAAGTCATTAAGAACTTGCCTTATGTATCTGGGTGCTCCCGTATTGGGTGCGTATATATTTAGGATCGTTAGCTCTTCTTGTTGCATTGATCCTTTTACGATTATGTAATGTCCCTCTTTGTCTCTTATGATCTTTGATGCTTTAAAGTCTAATTTATCAGAGATGAGAATTGCAACTCCTGCTTTTTTTTGCTCTCCATTTGCTTGGTAAATCTTCCTCCATCCCTTTACTTTGAGCCTTTGTGTATCCTTGCATGTGAGATGGGTTTCCTGGATACAGCACACCGATGGGTTTTGTCTTTTTATCCAATTTGTCAGTCTGTGTCTTTTGATTGGGGCATTTAGCCCATTTACATTTAGGGTTAATATTGTTATGTGTGAATTTGATACTGCCATTTTGGTGCTAGCTGGCTGTTTTGCCCATTAGTTGATGCAGATTCTTGATTGTGTTGATGCTCTTTACCATTTGGCATGTTTTTGGAGTGGCTGGTACTGGTTGTTCCTTTATATGTGTAGAGCCTCTTTCAGGAGCTCTTGTAAAGCAGGCATGGTGGTGATGAAATCTCTGAGTACCTGCATGTTCACAAAGGATTTTATTTTTCCTTCACTTATGAAGCTTAGTTTGGCTGGATAGGAGATTCTGAGTTGAAAGTTCTTTTTTTTAAGGATGTTGAATATTGGCCCCCACTCTCTTCTGGCTTGTAGGGTTTCTGCTGAGAGATCTGCTGTGAGTCTGATGTGCTTCCCTTTGTGTGTAACCCGACCTCTCTTTCTGGCTGCCCTTAGTATTTTCTCCCTCATTTCAACCCTGGCGAATCTGATGATTATGTGCCTTCGGGTTGCTCTTCTTGAGGAATATCTTTGTGGTGTTCTCTGTATTTCCTGGACTTGAATATTGGCCTGCCTTGCTAGGTTGGGGAAGTTTTCCTGGATAATATCCTGAAGAGTATTTTCCAGCTTGGATTCATTCTCTTTGTCGCATTCAGGTACATCTATCAAACGTAGATTAGGTCTTTTCACATAGTCCCACATTTCTTGGAGACTTTGTTCATTCCTTTTTACCCTTTTTTCTCAATTCTTGCCTTCCCGTTTTATTTCATTGAGTTGATCTTCGACCTCTGGTATCCTTTCTTCTGCTTGGTCAATTCAGCTGTTGAAACTTGTGCATGCCTCACGAAGTTCTCGTGTTGCATTTTTCAGCTCCATCAATTCACTTATATTCCTTTCTATTTTGTCCATTCTCATTAGCATTTCGTCAAATCTTTTTTCAAGGTTCTTAGTTTCTTTGCATTGGGTTAGAACATGTTCTTTTAGTTCGCAGAAGTTTCTTACTACTCACCTTCTGAAGTCTGATTCTGTCATTTCATCACACTCGTTCTCCATGCAGCCTTGTTCCCTTGCTGGTGAGGAGTTGTGATCCCTTTTAGGAGGAGAGGTGTTCTGGTTTCGGGTGTTTTCATCCTTTTTGCACTGGTTTCTTCCCATCTTTAAGGATTTATCCACCTGTCGACTTTGTAGTTGCTCGCTTTCAGATTGGGTCTCAAATCTTTCAGATTGACGTTCTGTTTGTTGATGATGAGGTTATTTCTGTTTCTTTGTTTTCCTTCTGACAGTCTGGCCCCTCTGCTGTAGGTCTGCTGAGGTACACTCCAGGCCCTGCTTGCCTGGGGTTCACCTGCAGCAGCTGCTGAACAGCAAGGGTTGTTACCAGTTTTCTTCTTCTGCTATCTTTGTTCCGGAAGGATACCCGCCTAGTGTCAATCTGATCTCTCTTTTATGAGGTGTCTTTTTGGATATATAGGGGTCAGGGAGCTGCTTGAGGAGATGGTCTCTTCTTTATAGGAGCTCAAATGGTGAGCTGCGAGCTCTGTTGGTGTTCATTCAGAGCTGCTAGGCAGGTACTTTTAGGTCTGCTGCAGCAGAACTCATAAACTGCTTTTTGTTCCCAGGTGCTCTGTCCCAGGGATTTAGGGCTTTATTTATGAGTTTCCGTTATGCTGCCGCCTTCTTTTTTTTTTTTTTTTCCTTCAGACCTGCCCAGCCCAGCAAGGAGGCAGCCTAGTCACTGTCGGCCTATAGCAGCTTTGCTGAGCTGCTGTGGGCTCCGCCCCGCTGCCGAGTGAACTTCCCTGCAGTCCTGTTTATATGGGTGTAGTTAGAACTGCTTTGGTGATGGTGGCTCGCCTCTGTTGGGGCGGAGTCTCTGCTGTGGTGGGTTGCCTTGGCAACGGCGGGCTGCCTCAGCAATGGCGGGTTGCCTTGGCAACGGCGGGCTGCCTCGGCAACGGCGGCCCTCCCCCCACAGAGCTGGACCGTCCCGGGTTCAGCTGCGCTTGCTGTGAAACTCTCAATCCAGAGTTTCTGGTTGCTGTTCTTTTGTGGGGGTGGGCCCAGCCGAGCCTGATCGCCTGGCTCCCTGCCTCAGAGCCTTTTTTAAGTTGGTGTTCCAGTCGCCTGTTGAAGAGGCGCCGGGGTCTGTTTGTTTTCCCCTGCGGCCACTCACTGCGCTGGCTTAAACAGCGGCACTGAGGTTTGTGGTGCTTTTTTTTTTTTTTTTTTTTTTTTTT
>NW_022437039.1:7433533-7543845 GCF_009761245.1 Sapajus apella | reverse complement strand
TTCTTTTGCATTTGCTGAGGAGTGATTTACTCCCAATTACGTGGTCAGTTTTAGAGTAGGTGCGATGTGGTGCTGAGAAGAATGTATATTCTGTGGATTTGGGGTGGAGAGTTCTGTAAATGTCTATTAGGTTTGCTTGGTCCAGGTCTGAGTTCAAGTCCTGGATATCCTTGTTAATTTTCTGTCTGGTTGATCTGTCTAATATTGACAATGGGGTGTTAAAGTCTCCCACTATTATTGTGTGGGAGTCTAAGTCTCTTTGTAAGTCATTAAGAACTTGCCTTATGTATCTGGGTGCTCCCGTATTGGGTGCGTATATATTTAGGATCGTTAGCTCTTCTTGTTGCATTGATCCTTTTACGATTATGTAATGTCCCTCTTTGTCTCTTATGATCTTTGATGCTTTAAAGTCTAATTTATCAGAGATGAGAATTGCAACTCCTGCTTTTTTTTGCTCTCCATTTGCTTGGTAAATCTTCCTCCATCCCTTTACTTTGAGCCTTTGTGTATCCTTGCATGTGAGATGGGTTTCCTGGATACAGCACACCGATGGGTTTTGTCTTTTTATCCAATTTGTCAGTCTGTGTCTTTTGATTGGGGCATTTAGCCCATTTACATTTAGGGTTAATATTGTTATGTGTGAATTTGATACTGCCATTTTGGTGCTAGCTGGCTGTTTTGCCCATTAGTTGATGCAGATTCTTGATTGTGTTGATGCTCTTTACCATTTGGCATGTTTTTGGAGTGGCTGGTACTGGTTGTTCCTTTATATGTGTAGAGCCTCTTTCAGGAGCTCTTGTAAAGCAGGCATGGTGGTGATGAAATCTCTGAGTACCTGCATGTTCACAAAGGATTTTATTTTTCCTTCACTTATGAAGCTTAGTTTGGCTGGATAGGAGATTCTGAGTTGAAAGTTCTTTTTTTTAAGGATGTTGAATATTGGCCCCCACTCTCTTCTGGCTTGTAGGGTTTCTGCTGAGAGATCTGCTGTGAGTCTGATGTGCTTCCCTTTGTGTGTAACCCGACCTCTCTTTCTGGCTGCCCTTAGTATTTTCTCCCTCATTTCAACCCTGGCGAATCTGATGATTATGTGCCTTCGGGTTGCTCTTCTTGAGGAATATCTTTGTGGTGTTCTCTGTATTTCCTGGACTTGAATATTGGCCTGCCTTGCTAGGTTGGGGAAGTTTTCCTGGATAATATCCTGAAGAGTATTTTCCAGCTTGGATTCATTCTCTTTGTCGCATTCAGGTACATCTATCAAACGTAGATTAGGTCTTTTCACATAGTCCCACATTTCTTGGAGACTTTGTTCATTCCTTTTTACCCTTTTTTCTCAATTCTTGCCTTCCCGTTTTATTTCATTGAGTTGATCTTCGACCTCTGGTATCCTTTCTTCTGCTTGGTCAATTCAGCTGTTGAAACTTGTGCATGCCTCACGAAGTTCTCGTGTTGCATTTTTCAGCTCCATCAATTCACTTATATTCCTTTCTATTTTGTCCATTCTCATTAGCATTTCGTCAAATCTTTTTTCAAGGTTCTTAGTTTCTTTGCATTGGGTTAGAACATGTTCTTTTAGTTCGCAGAAGTTTCTTACTACTCACCTTCTGAAGTCTGATTCTGTCATTTCATCACACTCGTTCTCCATGCAGCCTTGTTCCCTTGCTGGTGAGGAGTTGTGATCCCTTTTAGGAGGAGAGGTGTTCTGGTTTCGGGTGTTTTCATCCTTTTTGCACTGGTTTCTTCCCATCTTTAAGGATTTATCCACCTGTCGACTTTGTAGTTGCTCGCTTTCAGATTGGGTCTCAAATCTTTCAGATTGACGTTCTGTTTGTTGATGATGAGGTTATTTCTGTTTCTTTGTTTTCCTTCTGACAGTCTGGCCCCTCTGCTGTAGGTCTGCTGAGGTACACTCCAGGCCCTGCTTGCCTGGGGTTCACCTGCAGCAGCTGCTGAACAGCAAGGGTTGTTACCAGTTTTCTTCTTCTGCTATCTTTGTTCCGGAAGGATACCCGCCTAGTGTCAATCTGATCTCTCTTTTATGAGGTGTCTTTTTGGATATATAGGGGTCAGGGAGCTGCTTGAGGAGATGGTCTCTTCTTTATAGGAGCTCAAATGGTGAGCTGCGAGCTCTGTTGGTGTTCATTCAGAGCTGCTAGGCAGGTACTTTTAGGTCTGCTGCAGCAGAACTCATAAACTGCTTTTTGTTCCCAGGTGCTCTGTCCCAGGGATTTAGGGCTTTATTTATGAGTTTCCGTTATGCTGCCGCCTTCTTTTTTTTTTTTTTTCCTTCAGACCTGCCCAGCCCAGCAAGGAGGCAGCCTAGTCACTGTCGGCCTATAGCAGCTTTGCTGAGCTGCTGTGGGCTCCGCCCCGCTGCCGAGTGAACTTCCCTGCAGTCCTGTTTATATGGGTGTAGTTAGAACTGCTTTGGTGATGGTGGCTCGCCTCTGTTGGGGCGGAGTCTCTGCTGTGGTGGGTTGCCTTGGCAACGGCGGGCTGCCTCAGCAATGGCGGGTTGCCTTGGCAACGGCGGGCTGCCTCGGCAACGGCGGCCCTCCCCCCACAGAGCTGGACCGTCCCGGGTTCAGCTGCGCTTGCTGTGAAACTCTCAATCCAGAGTTTCTGGTTGCTGTTCTTTTGTGGGGGTGGGCCCAGCCGAGCCTGATCGCCTGGCTCCCTGCCTCAGAGCCTTTTTTAAGTTGGTGTTCCAGTCGCCTGTTGAAGAGGCGCCGGGGTCTGTTTGTTTTCCCCTGCGGCCACTCACTGCGCTGGCTTAAACAGCGGCACTGAGGTTTGTGGTGCTTTTTTTTTTTTTTTTTTTTTTTTTTGCCCTGGAATTTTCTGTCCTGGTTTTCTGCTCAGTCCCCTTTTTGAACCGGCGTATGGGTGACTTCCCGTGGCTGCAATCACCAGCCAAAAGGGCACCTGGACTGGTGTATTTTGCACAGAGAACCGCTGCTCCGGGGCACCGACAAAGCAGCTGCACAGGGCAAAGCAGCGGTGCCAGCCAGCACAGCCGCGCTGGCCGAAACAGCTGCGCTGGCGACCGTGGAGCTCCTCCACCTGGGAATTTCCTAGTCTGTGGGCGATAAAAATGCGGCGTCCACTCACCCTCTGCGCTTTCACTGGGAGCTGCAATCCTGAGCTGTTCCTAAACGGCCATCTTGGATCGTCCCCCTGTATTTGTAATTTTCTATTGGGAATATGTTCACATACTGTGATTTTTTTTAAAAAGAGGCTAAGCATGGTAGCTGACACCTGTAGTTCCATAATTTTAGGAGTCTGAGGAGGGTGGATTGCTTGAGCTCGGGAGTGCAAGACCATCATGGCCAACATGGTGAAACCCCATCTCTACAAAAAATAGAAAAATTAGCTGGGTATGGTGGTGCACACCTGTAATTCCAGCTACGTGGGGGGCTGAGGTGAAAGGCTTGCTTGGACTTGGGAAGTTAAAGCTACAGTGAGCTGAGATCGTACCACTGCACTCCAGCCAGGGCAACAGAGTAAGATACCCTATCTCAAAAATAAATAAATAAAAGATATATGTTAAAACGCATGTGCTGAATAAGGAGACCCCCACAAACAAGCTTTGTGTTAGCAATATCACTGTTTATTCACCCAGGTGCAGGCAGGCTGAGTCCAAAAAGTGAGTCAGTGAAGGGCGGTGGGATAGAAGTTGGTTTTATAGGTTTGGGGTGGGCAGTGGGAAGTTACAGAAGTTACAGTTTAGGGCAGTTTTTTTGCAAGCTGGGAAGGAGTCGTAGGTTTGCAAGCTGGGAGGGGTTGTAGGGTGTAGAGTCACGAGGCTGACCAAGGTCCATTACAAATTCCAATGGCCTTATCAATTGTGGGAATTAGGAACAATAGAGAATGTCTTAAAGTTAAGTAGGCACTACAGGGGTTGATTATTTCTTCCTCTTTTCATGGTCTCCCAGTTACTTTAGATTTTCCAGGAACTCATTTGGAGTGTCCCTGCAGGTCACAGAGGTTAACATGGGGTCTTCAGTCGGCCTAAAAGACCTTACATTCCTGTCTTTTTTATATTACTAATGTAAACGAAAAAGAAATGGAGAGTGGAGGACAGTGGAATATTAGAAAGTCTAGCACAGAGGGGTGATGGGGTGATGTTTCTCAGGGCTTCTTCAAGTGGGATTGGGGGTGGCGCAGAAACTTAAAATGGGAAAGAATTTAGACTGCTGGGAGATCTCAGGGCAAGGGGGGATATTGTGGGGTTGTTAGAAGGAGGATTTCTTGTATTGACTGATTGGTTATTGCTCGTATGCGATTTGTAGGAATTGAGAGATTAATTGGAAAACACAGGGTCCAAATAAGAAAGAAACATAAGTATCAGAGGACTAAGGATTGGAAGAAGCCATGACTCCCAATTAGTGTCTCGCCAGCCCAGCGAGGTCCAGAATAACCATTTGCCTTACTAGTGAGCTTTTGGGGTGTGTCTTTTAATTTACTAATGGCATCATATATGAGGCCGGACTGGTTGACATAAAAACAACATTCTTCATTTAGGAATAGGCAAAGACCTCCTTTTTCAGCAGTCAGTAAATCTAGGCCTCTGGTTTTGAAGGACAACTGCAGCTAGGGAATTTACCTGAGCTTGAAGAAGGGATAGTGATTGAGGTAATTCTTCAATGCTAGCAGAGAAATCATTAGGCTACAGAAGGTGACGATTGAAGTAGTAAGGCCTGCTAGGCTTGTGCCGAGTGCAGCAATAATTCCTAAATCCACAAGTAAGGGGGTCAATGGAATGACCTGCTTGTGTTGTGTCGGGACCATAAGGGGAAGAGGGAGGCTTTTGTTTCCATTGGCAAAGTGAATTTTGGGAGTAAGGAAAACTAGGGTACAAGTGCCTGTCCAGTTAGTAGGAAGGCAGATGTAAGAATAAGAACCACAGAAGAAACAAAGTCCTTGGCCTAGACAGAACTGGAAGTGTAAACTGAAAAGGTGAGAAAGTGTTCTGGGAGAGCTGGGGTCTTGTACCCAGATGCCAAGGGAACCAGCAAGCGCTGTGGCTATTAAAGGTTGTGGCGGGATTTGGTAGGGTAACTGTGTGGGGAGAGCTGTTGTCTTCACGGTGTATGAGAAAGCATTTGGTATTTATAAGTAACCACTGACTTTCACTAACAAGATGGGGTATGAGCAGAGAATAGGAGTGAGATTAAGAGTGAGTATAAAAGAAAAGAGCTTTATTGGGGTGGAAGACCTGGAGAGTTCCCTGACATTGAAGATGATCTATCCACTGTGAGAGAGAATTAAGGGTGGCAGGCTGAGGGTAAAACCAAGAAATATCAGCTGTAATTTCCTGGAGGAAAAGTGTCCACAGGCAACTTAAACAAAAGCAGAGCATGTAAAAGTAAATGAGCATAGTGAATTTGAGCACAGTTGGACAGAAAATACTACTTTCTGAGGTGTGGCTTAAGTAGTAGGGCAACTGCATTAAATAGTGGTGTTAGGAAAAAGATGCCTAATACAAGTAAAAGGCATGTTAGGTTTATATAGGGTCACTCTTCCACTATGAGGATATGGGTGAGTTTATGAGACGTGGGGGAGGGCGCTTGCGATTTCTAGGAGGAGGCAGAGAAGTCAGGCTGCTTGTCAGATGGAGACAGCTTTATCCTGGAATGATGGACCCACTGGGGAGGGTCTTGTAGATGGACAGCAGTTGGGGTGCTATCGACGATCAGGAAGGGTCCTGTCTACCAAGGTTGCAGAGACCGAGGGGTTAGACTTTCAACTAGGACTGAACTTCCGACTAGGGTGTTTGCATATGGCCAAGAGTCTGGAATGAGTAAGAGGAAATTAGCAGCCTGGTAGATTTCATGTCTGGCCTGTTGAAGGACTGGAAGATAGTCACCAAGAGGACTAGTGACTGGAATAAGGTGAGGCCCAAGCAAAAGGTGTGGCCATATAGGAGTTTAAAGAGGCTATGGGACCTTGTGGGTTCTTTATGAGGGGCTTAAGTCCTGAGTCTTCTGCAGTGGGTAACTCTGGCCTTGGCTGGGAGGAGAGCGGCCTTAAGAAAGGTTTTCTTTTTTTTTCTTTACTTTTTTTTTTTTTTAATTGCATTTTAGGTTTTGGGTTATATGTGAAGAACATGCAAGATTGTTGCATAGGTATACACATGGCAGTGTGATTTGCTGCATTCCTCCCCATCATCTATATCTGGCATTTCTCCCCATGCTATCTTTCCCCAACTCCTAACTCCCCACTGTCCCTCCCTCATTTCCCCCCAACAGACCCCACTGTGTGGTGCTCCCCTCCCTGTGTCCATGTGTTCTCATTGTTCAACACCCGCCTATGAGTGAGAACATGCGGTGTTTGATTTTCTGCTCTTGTGTCAGTTTGCTGAGAATGCTGGTTTCCAGGTTCATCCATGTCCCTACAAAGGACACGAACTCATCGTTTTTTATGGCTGCATAATATTCCATGGTGTATATGTGCCACATTTTCCCTGTCCAGTCTATCATCGATGGGCATTTGGGTTGATTCCAGGTCTTTGCTATTGTAAACAGTGGTGCAGTGAACATTCGTATGCATATGTCCTTATAGTAGAAAGATTTATAATCCTTTGGATGTATACCCACTAATGGGAATGCTGGGTCAAATGGAATTTCTATTTCTAGGTCCTTAAGGAATCACCACACTGTCTTCCACAATGGTTGAACTAATTTGCACTCCCACCAACAGTGTAAAAGTGTCCCTATTTCTCCACATCCTCTCCAGCATCTGTTGTCTCTAGATTTTTTAAAGATGGCCATTCGAATTGGCGTGAGATGGCATCTCAATGTAGTTTTGATTTGCATTTCTCTGATGACCAGTGATGATGAGCATTTTTTCATATGTTTGTTGGCCTTATATGTCTTCTTTTGTAAAGTGTCTGTTTATATCCTTCTCCCACTTTTGAATGGGCTTGTTAGTTTTTTTCTTGTAAATCTGTTTTAGTTCTTTGTAAATTCTGGATACCAGCCCTTTGTCAGATGGGTAGACTGCAAACATTTTTTCCCATTCTGTTGGTTGCCGATTCACTCTAATGACTGTTTCTTTTGCCATGAAGAAGCTGTGGAGTGTGATTAGGTCCCATTTGTCTATTTTGGCTTTTGTTGTCAATGCTTTTCGCGTTTTGTTCATGAAGTCCTTGCCTACGTCTATGGCCTGAATGGTTTTGCCTAGAGTTTCTTCTAGGGTTTTTATGGTGTTAGGTCTTATGTTTAAGTCTTTAATCCATCTGGAGTTAATTTTAGTGTAAGGTGTCAGGAAGGAATCCAGTTTCTGCTTTCTGCACATGGTTAGCCAGTTTTCCCAACACCATTTATTATTTATTACTCAGGGAATCCTTTCCCCATTGATTGTTTTTGTCAGGTTTGTCAAAGATTGGATGGTTGTAGATATGTTGTGTTGCCTCCAAGGCCTCTGTTCTATTCCATTGTTCTATATCTCTGTTTTGGTATCAGTACCATGCTGTTTTGATTACTGTAACCTTGTAGTATCGTTTGAAGTCCAGTAGTGTGATGCCTCCCGCTTTGTTTTTTTGCTTAGAATTGACTTGGTTATGCGGGCTCTCTTTTGGTTCCATATGAAGTTTAAGGTGTTTTTTTCCAGTTCTGTGAAGAAGGTCATTGGTGGCTTGATAGGGATAGTGTTGAATGTGTAAATTACTTTGGGCAGTATGGCCATTTTCACAATATTGATTCTTCCTAACCATGAACATGGAATGTTTCTCCATCTGTTTGTGTTCTCTCTTATTTCACAGAGCAGTGGCTTGCAGCTCTCCTTGAAGAGGTCCTTTACGCTCCTTGTTAGTTGTATTCCTAGGTATTTTATTCTCTTTGTAGTAGTTGTGAATGGCAGTGCATTCTTGATTTGGCTCTCTTTAAGTCTGTTATTGGTGTATAGGAATGCTTGTGATTTTTGCACATTGATTTTGTATCCGGAGATTTTGCTGAAGTTGCTTATCAGTTTCAGGAGATTTTGGGGTGAGACAATGGGTCTTCTAGATATACAATCATGTCATCTGCAAATAGAGACAATTTGACTTCCTCCTTTCCTATTTGAATACCGTTTATTTCTTTTTCTTGCCTGATTGCTCTGGATAGAAGTTCCAGTACTCTATTGAATTGGAGTGGTGAGAGAGGGCATCCTTGTCTAGTGCCAGATTTCAAAGGGAATGCTTCCAGTTTTTGCCCATTCAGTATGATATTGGCTGTTGGTTTGTCGTAAATAGCTTTTATTATTTTGAGATACGTTCCGTCAATACCTAGTTTATTGAGGGTTTTTAACATAAAGCGCTGTTTAATTTTGTCAAAGGCCTTCTCTGCATCAATTGAGATAATCATGTGGTTTTTTTCTTTGGTTCTGTTTGTGTGGTGAATTACATTTATAGACTTGCGTATGTTGAACCAGCCTTGCATCCCCGGGAAGAAGCCTACTTGATCATGGTGGATAAGCTTTTTGATGTGCTGTTGCAATCGGCTTGCAAATATTTTATTGAAGATTTTTGCATCTATGTTCATCATGGATATTGGCCTGAAGTATTCTTTTCTTGCTGAGTCTCTGCCAGGTTTTGGTATCAGGATGATGTTGGTCTTATAAAATGATTTGGGAAGGATTCCCTCTTTTTTTATTGTTTGGAAAAGTTTCAGAAGGAATGGTACCAGCTCCTCTTTGTATGTCTGGTAGAATTTGGCTGTGAACCCGTCTGGACCTAGGCTTTTTTTGGGTGGTAAGCTCTTAATTGCTGCCTCAACTTCAGACCTTGTTATTGGTCTAATCAGCGTTTCAGCTTCTTCCTGGTTTAGGCTTGGGAGGACGCAAATTTCCAGGAATTTATCCATTTCTTCCAGGTTTCCTAGTTTATGTGCATAGAGTTGTTTGTAATAATCTCTGATGATGGTTTGAATTTCTGTGGAATCTGTGGTAATATCCCCTTTATCGCTTTTTATTGCATCTGTTTGATTATTCTCTTTTCCTTTTCATTAATATGGCTAGTGGTCTATTTTGTTGATCTTTTCGAAAAACCAGCTCCTGGATTTATTGATTTTTTTGAAGGGTTTTTTTGTGTCTCTATCTCCTTCAGTTCTGCTCTGATCTTAGCTATATCTTGTCTTCTGCTAGGTTTTGAGTTTTTTTGATCTTGCTCCTCTAGCTCTTTCAATTTTGATGATAGGGTGTCAATTTTCAATCTCTCCTTGCTTCTCATGTGGGCACTTATTGCTATATATTTTCCTCTAGAGACTGCTTTACATGTGTCCCAGAGATTCTGGTATGTTGTGTCTTCATTGTTGGTTTCGAAGGACATCTTTATTTCTGCCTTCATTTCATTGTTTATCCAGTCAACATTCAGGGGCCAGTTGTTCAATTTCCATGAAGCTATGTGGTTCTGAGTTAGTTTCTGCATTCTGAGTTCTAACCTGATTGCACTGTGGTCTGAGAGACTGTTTGTTATGATTTGCATTGTTTTGCATTTGCTCAGGAGTGATTTGCTTCCAGTTACGTGGTCAATTTTAGAGTAGGTGTGATGTAGTGCTGAGAAGAATGTATATTCTGTGGATTTGGGGTGGAGAATTCTGTAAATGTCTATTAGGTTTGCTTGGTCCAGGTCTGAGTTCTAGTCCTGGATATCCTTGTTAATTTTCTGTCTTGTTGATCTGCCTAATATTGACAATGGGGTGTTAAAGTCTCCCATTATAATTGTGTGGGAGTCTAAGTCTCTTTGTAAGTCATTAAGAACTTGCCTTATGTATCTGGGTGCTCCTGTATTGGGTGCGTATATATTTAGAATTGTTAGCTCTTCTTGTTGCATTGATCCTTTTACCATTATGTAATGTCCTTCTTTGTCTCTTTTGATCTTTGTTGCTTTAAAATCTATTTTATCAGAGATGAGAATTGCAACTCCTGCTTTTTTTTTGCTCTCCGTTTGCTTGGTAAATCTTCCTCCATCCTTTTATTTGAGCCTTTGTGTATCCTTGCACGTGAGATGGGTTTCCTGGAAACAGCACACCGATGGGTTTTGGCTTTTTTATCCAATTTGCCAGTCTGTGTCTTTTGATTGGGGCATTTAATCAATTTACATTTAGGGTTAATATTGTTATGTGTGAGTTTGATACTGCCATTTTGGTGCTAGCTGGCTGTTTTGCCCATTAGTTGATGCAGATTCTTGATTGTGTTGATGCTCTTTACCATTTGGTATGTTTTTGGAGTGGCTGGTACTGGTTGTTCCTTTATATGTGTAGAGCCTCTTTCAGGAGTTCTTGTAAAGCAGGCCTGGTGGTGATGAAATCTCTTGAGTACTTGCTTGTTCGCAAAGGATTTAATTTTTCCTTCATTTATGAAGCTTAGTTTGGCTGGATATGAGATTCTGGGTTGAAGGTTCTTTTCTTTAAGGATGTTGAATATTGGCCCCCACTCTCTTCTGGCTTGTAGGGTTTCTGCTGAGAGATCTGCTGTGAGTCTGATGGGCTTCCCTTTGTGGGTAACCTGACCTTTCTCTCTGGCTGCCCTTAGCATTTTCTCCCTCATTTCAATCCTGGCGAATCTGATGATTATGTGCCTTGGGGTTGCCCTTCTTGAGGAATATCTTTGTGGTGTTCTCTGTATTTCCTAGACTTGAATATTGGCCTGTCTTGCTAGGTTGGGGAAGTTTTCCTGGATAATATCCTGAAGAGTATTTTCCAGCTTGGATTCATTCTCTTTGTCACATTCAGGTACACTTATCAAATGTAGATTAGGTCTTTTCACATAGTCCCACATTTCTTGGAGACTGTTCATTCCTTTTTACCCTTTTTTCTCAATTCTTGCCTTCTCGTTTTATTTCATTGAGTTGATCTTCGACCTCTGGTATCCTTTCTTTTGCTTGGTCAATTTGGCTGTTGAAACTTGTGCATGCTTCGTGAAGTTCTCATGTTGTGTTTTTCAGCTCCATCAATTCACTTATATTCCTCTCTATGTTGTCCATTCTCATTAGCATTTCATCAAATCTTTTTTCAAAGTTCTTGGTTTCTTTGCATTTGGTTAGAACATGTTCTTTAAGTTCACAGAAGTTTCTTACTACCCACCTTCTGAAGTCTGATTCTGTCATTTCATCACACTCGTTCTCCATCCAGCCTTCTTCCCTTGCTGGTGAGGAGTTGTGATCCCTTGTAGGAGGAGAGGTGTGCTGGTTTCTTCCCATCTTTGTGGGTTTATCCACCTGTTGTCTTTGTCGTTGCTGACTTTCAGATTCGGTCTCTGAGTGAACTTCCAGTTTATGGATGATGAAGTCATTTCTGTTTCTTAGTTTTCCTTCTAACAGTCTGGCCCCTCTGCTGTAGGACTGCTCAGGTCCACTCCAGGCCCTGCTTGCCTGGGGATCACCTGCAGCAGCTGCAGAAGAGTAAATGTTGCTACCAGTTTCTTCTTCTGCTATCTTTGTCCCAGAAGGATACCCGCCAAATGTCAGTCTGATCTCTCCTTTATGAGGTGACTCTTTGGACATACGGGGGTCAGGGAGCTGCTTGAGGAGACAGTCTGTCCTTTATTGGAGGTCAAGTGCTGAGCTGTGAGCTCTGTTGTTCTTTCAGAGTTGCTGGGCAGGTAGGTTTGCAGTTTAGGTCTGCTGCAGCAGAACTCATAAACTCCTTTTTTTTTTTCTTCCCCCCAGGTGCTCTGTCCCAGGGAGTTAGGGCTTTATTTATGAGTTTCCGTTGTGCTGCTGCCTTTTTTTTTCTGGGCTGCCTTGCCCAGTGAGGAGGCAGCCTAGTCACTATCTGCTTGCAGAGGCTTTGCTGAGCTGCTGTGGGCCCTGCCCAGCTGCTGTGTGAATTTCCCTGCAGTCCTGTTTATATGGGTGTAATTAGAACTGCCTTGGTAATGGTGGCCCGTCTTTATAATGGCAGACTCTCTATTTAAGGGCAGGTTGCCTTGGCAACAGCGGGCTGCCTCAGTGATGGTGGACTACCTCCGTTATGGTGGAGTGTCTCGGTAATGACGACGCCCCTCCCCCGCAATGCTGGACTGTCCCGGGTTCAGCTGTGCTTGATGTGAAACTCTCTCCCAGAGCGTTTTCAATTACTGTTTCTTTTTTTTTTTTTTTTTTTTTGGTGGGGGGGGGGGGCCCCCCCAACACGCTTATCTCCTGCCCCCCGGGTTGGGGTGTGGTTTTTTTTTTTTTTTTTTTTTTTCAGTTAAGCGGTCAACTCTCTCCCAGGTGTTCCAGTCACCTGTTGAAAAGGCGCTGGGATCTGTGTGATTTCCCGTGCGGTGACCCACTGCATCAGCTGAAACAGCGGCGCTGAGATTCGTGGTGGCTTTTTAGCCAGGAATCTCCTGGCCTGGCTCCCTGTTTCGGTTCCTTTTTGAATCAGATGAATTGGCAATCTGCCTTCCCGGGTCTCCAATCGCCAGCTAAAAGGGCACCCGAACCAGTGTATTTTGTACGGAGAACCCCTGTGCCAGGGCGCCAGCAAAGCAGCCGTGCTGGCCAAAACATCTGCGCTGGCCAAAACAGCCGCGCTGGTGACCAGTGGGGCTCCTCTGACTGGGAATCTCCTGGTCTGTGGGCAATAAAAATCCGTCTGGAAATGCAGCATCCACTCACCCTCTGCGCTTTCACTGGAAGCTGCAATCCTGAGCTGTTCCTAGTCAGCCATTTTGGGTCCTCTCCCAGAAGTTGGTTTTATAGGTTTAGGGTAGGTAGTGGAAAGTTACAGAAGTTACAGTTTAGGGTGTTGTTTTGCAAGCTGGGAGGGGGTCATAGGGTCTGGAGTCACAGGGTTGACCAAGGTTGGTTACAAACTCCAATGGCCTTATCAATTGATGCAGGGTGGGGGTGGGGAGGAACACTAGAAGAATAGAAGAATGGCTCAGGTTAATTAGGCTCTGAAGGCATTGATCATTCTTCCTCTTTTCTTGGTCTTCCTGTTACTTCAGACTTTCTAATTCTGGGAGGCCATCCAGAGGTGTATGTGTGGGTCATGGGGGTCGCCATGGCGTCCATGGCACCGTCAGTCAGTCTAAAAGACCTTATAAACACAAATTTGTAAACTTTCTTAAAACACTATTTTTTTTTTGCAATTTTTTTTTTTTTAATTCATCAGCTTTCAACAGTATTAGTGTATTTTATGTGTGGCCCAGGATGATGATTCTTCTTCCTATGTGGCTCAGGGAAGCCAAAAGGTTGGACATCCCTGGTTTAAAGCAAGCAGGCACAGGTCGGGCTGTGACTGAGAGGTGGTCACTGCAGCATATCTGCACAGTGCATGCAGGGTGTGGGGTTCACTGGAGCAAGTCAGGCAGGTTGTATCTAGCTATCCTATGGGGAGGTTGTCCCCAGGATAAGGGCAGACGTCTGGATGGATCACACTGAGGAACTGGAAGGAGGTGGAGAATTGGAAATTGGAACTAAGCCCTACTTCTGGTATGGGAAAGTAACTTGTATTCAAAATGGAACCATAGAAATGCAAATTAAAACCACAATGAGATTCCACCTTACTTCTGTAAGAATGACCATAATTAGAGTCGAAAAACAATGGATACTGGGATGGATGTGGTGAAAGGAACATTTTTATACTGCTGGTGGTAATGTAAATTAGCTAATCTTCTCTGTATCATTCCAATTTTAGTCTATGTGTTGCCAAAGCGAGCACTGTTATTACTTTTAAGTGGGAGGTAAGCTATGAGGATGCAAAAACATAGGGAATGATAGAATGGGGTTTGTGGAATCGGGGTAGGGTGAGATTGGGAGGTGAGTGAGGGATAAAAGACTACATACTGGGTACAGTGTACACTGCTTGGGTAGCAGGTCTAATAAAATCTTACAATTCACCACTAAAGAATTGATCCATGTAACCAAAAACTACCCGTACCCCAAAAACTATTGAAATAAAAAAAGCTAATGGAACCATAAAATTATAAGAATTTACCACACTCATTTATTCTTTACAATGGCACTGTATGTATCTATTAGGATTGTTAGTTTTTTTTTTTTTTAAATTTTCTGAGACAGAGTTTCACTCATTGCCCAGGTTGGAGTGCAATGGTGTGATCTCGGCTCACTGCAACCTCTGCCTCTACAAGGTGGGTTCAAGTGATTCTCTTACCTCAGCCTCCCAAGTAGCTGAGATTACAGGCATGCGCCACCATGCCTGGCTAATTTTTGTATTTTTTTTTTCAGCGGAGATGAGGTTTCGCCATGTTGGCCAGGCTGGTCTTGAACCCCTGACCTCAGGGTTATCTGCCCACCCCAGCCTCTCAAAGTACTGGGATTATAGGCATGAGCCCTCACACTTGGCCTAGTCTTACTTCTTAATAGAAGAAGAACCAGTTAATTATGGAAAAAGAGGGAGAAGGAGGGAGGAAAGAGGAGGTAAAAAGAGAAGGGCAGAGAAGGGAAGGAAACCATTATAAATGCAGGCAGCCAGTACTGCCTACATTTTCCAAGTAGAGAAAAAGAAGGCTCAGAGGCATAACACGTGTTGCCCAAATCAGTCAGTAAGTGTTGCAACTGACTTTCAGAGCCAAGGGTTTATTTGTAAAGTCCATATTCTAGCACACACCAGTGAATGAGATATGCTGCTTTCCAACATAGGTTGGGAAGCTACTGCCCTCCTCAACTCCTCAGTAAGGATGCTCTTCCTGTGTCCTGGGAGTCCCCATTGTCTCAGGGAGGGAGACATCGAGGCTACAGAACATCTAGATCTCTCATGGAGCTAGAATTGTTCCCATGCGAGAGCTGGTGGAGAAGACCACACAAACTGTTCCCTCTGTGTCTGTTGTGGAGCCTGGCGTCACCATTGGTCAGCCAGGAGGCAGGCTGTTGGGGAGGAAGGTTGGATGTGGATGGGAGCAAGTACAAACTGGAACTTGGGCTACCAATCCCACCTTGAAGCCATGGGAATGATGGGCTGTGGGGAAAAACATGCAGCAAGCAGCACCTGTATGTGCCCTGTACTTGGACAGGCTGGAGGTGGCTCTGGTGGCAGCTGCAGGTCCCTCAACTAGCAGATCAGCAACAGGGCACACCAGCTGCCTTGTTCTGATGTCCTGCACTGCCCTTGAGAACCTAAGATATGTGATGTCATTTCACTTCTGCTCTCCAAATCTCAGGCAATGTCTCATGATCAATGCTAACTTTGAACCAGCCAGGGAAGGAAATCCTGGGGAGGGAGTTCTAGCTTAGCTACAAGGACACAGTCCAGAGCCACTACACTTACCTTGTGTATACCTCTCAGTAAAGATTAGAAATGCCAGGTTTGCTTCCCCAATTCACCTTGCAGCTTGGATATATGCCCTAGGATAAGCCAATCAGATGCTGAGACTTTAATCTGGAGCCACAAGGCAGCAAAGACTGAATTCTCACTGTTCTTTCAGTCTGGTTCCCAAAGTCAGCAGAGCATGGTGTACACAGCATGAATCAGAACCATGGAGCTGGCTTTAAATCCTGGCTTAAATTATTCCCTGGGCCTCTGTGACCTTGTGCAAGTGTCCTAAGCTCTCTGGACCTGTCTCTCCATTTTTAAAATGGGCATAAAATGTCTAACATGTCATTATGTAGAATGTGAATTGCATAAACTGCATCAGGTTTGAAATGTCATTGGGTTGCTGCAAAGCATTTTTTTCCGAGTCTCTAGGATTCCTGATGATTCCATGGGACCTTCCATAGTCTTTTCTCAATGTATTCAATTTTCACCCATCACTGATTCCATTACTTGATGAAGGTATAAGGGCTTCCCAGTGAAGTATAGGAAGCATTTTGTGGGGTGGGTCAGGGTGTGGGTTCTCAGTACTGTCTGTGCTTCTAGCAGGACTTTCTTGTCTTTAGGCTGGCTGGCTCCTTCCTGGTGTCACTGATGTTTTAACACTTAAGGATCTGGCTGGGCACGGTGGCTCACACCTAATACCAGCACTTTGGAAGGCCAACGAGGGTGGATCATGAGGTCAGGAGATAGAAAGCATCCTGGCCAACATGGTGAAACCTCATCTCTACTGAAATAAAAAAAATTAGCCAGGGGTGGTGGTGGGTACCTGTAGTTCTAACTACTTGGGAGGCTGAGGCAGGAGAATTGCTTGAATCGGGGAGGTGGAGGTTGCAATGAGCCGAGATTGTGCTACTGCACTCCAGCCTGGGGCAACAGAGGGAGATTCCATGTCAAAAAACAAAACAACAAAAACCCAGTTGAGGATTTGCCTATAATCCAAGCATTCTGGGAGGCTTAGGCAGAAGGATCCCTTGGGCTCAAGAGTTTGAGACCAGGATGGGCAATACAGTGAGACTTCGTCAATACTAAAATTCAAAAAAATTAGCCATGCATGGTGGTGCACGCCTGCAGTCCCAGGTACTTGAGGGGCTAAGGTAGGAGGATCACTTGAGCCCAAGAAGTGGAGGCTGCAGGGACACTGATGATGGTGCCACTGCACTCCGGCCTGGGAAACAGACCCAATCTGAAAAACAAATGAACAAACCCAACAGTTGATCTTGCCCCTACCTCTCCAAAAGGCAAAACAGTAATGCTTTCTGAGGTACCACCTCTAAGATATTTGCTGTCATCCTTTCTCCCTCATCCTGTGATCATAAAGGCTGATTTGCTAGAGACTTGAGCATATATCATCCTTCCATATGGCACACTGGTTGCAGATGTAGGTTCACTTGGTGATGGGTATCGAAATGTGGTTTATGGGCTGTGTCTCTGGACTTCACAGTGAGTGAATGTTTAGACCATGGCAATCACAGGGTGAAATCCTCACCCAGGGTGAGTTCCTTGCTTTGAGCTGGAAATGGGAGCTCACAAGGTAGTTCCTTTCAGGAATGATAATCTGGCTCTTTCAAGTTGCAATTTTCTTAAAAATAAAGACACAGGAGACTGCAAAAAAATAATAGCTTTATTACTTAAGATGTAAGCATTTACAAAATGCCAGGGAAAACTATTCCCTATTTTGAGCCTCTGAGGCCTGAACTTTCACCATGTACCATGAAAAAATGCCTCTTTTAAACTTTCAAACATTTGGGATTATTTTTTATTCTTATCATCCCAGATATTTTTTAAAGTTTGCCCCACTGGGCCCTGACTTAACAAATCTCTATTCAGTTAATTAGGCTGCTGATACTAGTAACAGCTCCACTTCCGTCTCTTCTCAGGAAGAGGTGGGCACAAGACACATTGATCTGAGCTCCTTAGTATTGTGTTCTGAAGACTGAGGGCTGCCAGGAAATGATCAAAGGGTAGTGTCTAGGAAATCAGCAAACTAAAGGCTCATATATCTAAGGTGGAAAATCCATTCTCAACTGAAACAGCAGGTTGGATAATAGTTTCATAAGATAGGTTTTGTGTACACAGCACACAATGTTTAACAAATTTTATTACGTGTAAATCTACAAACAGATTTAGGGAAAACCTCCAGGTTATTTCCCCAAATAACTGACATAGTGCAAAACAAAACAAAACAAAACAAAAAAGAGGAGAGGCACAAATGAATAGCCCACTTGCAACTGTATAGAATGGGAAGCCATTTCTTTTCACTAAATCTTTTAATTTTTGGCTGGTCACAGTGGCTAATGCCTGTAATCCCAACGCTTTGGGAAGCCGAGGCGGGTGGATCACCTGAGGTCAGGAGTTCGAGACCAGCCTGGCCAACAAGGTGAAACCCCATCTCTACTAAAAATACAAAAATTAACCAGGCATGGTGGCAGATGCCTGTACCAGCTACTTGGGAGGCTATGACACAGGACAACTGCTTGAGCCTGGGAGGCGGAGACTGCAGTGAGCCGAGGTAACACCACTGTACTCCAGCCTGGGCAATGGAGTGAGACTCCATCTTAAAAAAAAAAAAAAAAAAAAAAAAATTTAGTAATTTATTTTTACAAACAACACTTTTAGTAATTTATTTTTATCTTGGTAGAGGTGCACCCCAGGGATGATCTGGCCCTCAGCCAAGAGTTGATTTTTCCTGTAGCTACGCTGACCACAGGAGATCACTAAAAGTGGATTATTAATGGAGGAAACAATGGCTGCTTGTGTCCTAGTTCTTCTGATAGAAGCAGCAGTTCCACAGTCGCCAAAGGTATTGTTCACAACACACCACAGCAACATAGGCCCATGACAGCATGTGTTTTATAACTTATCCACTGGAAGGACATATTTAATACAAATCAGCAATTCATCAAATTACTGGCCACTTAACAACATATAGAAAAGGACTGTCCCAGTAGAAAGGGTTCACAATCTGAGCTGGCCTTTTACAATGGCAAATACTGTTACAGTAACATTGTAAACAAACAAATATGAAAAAAAAAGTATCATAATTACTGAAGACCTTTTAGGTAAGATTTTCAGAAAACCCAGGGATAGATTTTATGTCACAGAATGGTCCGTATCGTCCAAAAATGTCTTTTGACTGGACAGTAAAATAATATTTGTTGGAAGCTAAAAACTGAGATAAAGTACAGGCCATTGGGAGTGGTAAAGCTTTAATTTCTCCAATCTTCTTCCAAATCAACTTATTATTAGGGTTCTCATGACACAGGAAGAGGTGGTAGCTTTCTACAGGAGCACACTTGGGATTGATTTTGGTTATATTCCAAGTCAGGGCAATGCCATTGGGTCTAAAAACCCGTTTCACTTTGAGCTCAGGCTTCTGGGGAGGAAGTGTGTCTCGGATTTTGTCTACTAATTCAGGTAGTGGTGGTGGTGGTTCTGGGAGAGGTGGCAGGTGTTCAAAGAACTCAGGAACCTAAAAATACCATTGTAAGAAATTTTAGATTTTAAAGTGGTCAACTGCAGTTGTACGAATATGTATTTCCCATTCTTCATTTATCAAAATAATAAAAGGATATTTCAATAATATGTGAGGCTGAATCCAGTCCCTTAACCATAACCCTGTATTGGATTTAAGATCTGTGCACTCTGGAATATCACTAATCCAGAATGGGTTAGGTTCTAGACATGTGGGATACATCTTCCATCTCATTTCCAAATTGTGTTCTAAAACACTGTACTAATTTACATAAAAAGTGTCAGTGTGGCTAGGCACAGTGGCTCATGCCTGTAATCTCAGCACTTTGGGAGGCCAAGGTGGGTGGATCACCTGAGGTTAGGAGTTCAAGACCAGTCTGATCAACATGGCGAAACCCAGTCTCTACTAAAAATAAAAAAATTAGTTGAGTGTGGTGGTATGTGTCTGTAATCCCAGCTACTCGGAAGCTGAGGCATGGGAATTGCTTGAACACAGGAGATGAAGGTTACAGTGAGCCTTGATCACACCACCATACTCTAGCCTGAGCCACAGAGCGAGATTTGGTCTCCAAAAAAAAAAAAAAAAAACCAGTGTCAGTGTCTGAGAATATCCTTTTCTTCCCATCCTCATCAACAATGGCTACTGCTTCTTTTCCAGTTAGTTCAATAAAAAAAAGTATTTGTTTTAATTTCTGAAGCTTCTGTAAAACTCAACTAATTTTAATTGCGTAAATAAGTAGATTCACAACAGCACATTAAACTGTTTTCTAAGCTGAAATGTGACCCAAATGTTCCTTCAAGAGTAAAACAGGTACTTCCCACTCAATTTGTAATAAATATCCCTTACAGAGCACTTGGTATCAGTACCTGGGCTGCATTTTGTGCCACTGGGATTGTTTCTTTTGAGCTTAAAACAGCTTTCACAGGTGACTCCAGGGCAGATAGTGGACTTTCTGTGAACGATACAAGGTTTAAGAAGTAAATTTTATCTACGGTAATCAATTCCATAGCCTTTAAGCATAGAGTTTACATCTTTGGTGGTAATTAAATGTGAATTAAAATTATAAAACTGTGAATTATGAAGATGCACTTAATTAAAAGTTCAAGATACAGAGGTACCAAATAACATTTTTAAGCTGACAAAAATTTCCCTCTTGAGGTAAACACTTTAGTCATTATGCAACTGGGAACTAGGTACATTTACACATGGGACAGAGATCTCTGATCGATGATTAGAGGCAAATTTTCTTGTTAGGCCAACAAAGATGTCCACAAACAAAGAGCCATTTATAATCTATACCCAAGTTGTAGGAACTCAAATGAAAAATGATGTAGACTGGGGAAAAGAACAGGGGAAGGAGGAGAAACAGAAAGGAAAACAAAACAGATAGTGAGAAGTAAGGAGACAAAATGGAAAAATGGGGGTGGGTGGCAGGAAAAGAAGGTACCCGTAGGTAAAAGAATGGATTGAAGACACCTGGGGATGCTGGGCCTAGTGGCTCACACCTGTCATCCCAGAACTTTGGGACACTGAGGACGGTAGATGACTTAAGGTCACAAGTTCCAGATCAGCCTGGGCAACACAGTGAAACCCCTCTCTACTAAAAATACAAAATTAGCTGGGCATGGTGGCACATGCTTTTCCTCCTAGCTACTGGGGAGGCTGAGATAGGAGAATTGCTTAAACCTTAGAGGTGGAGGTTGAAGTGAGCCAAGATCATGCCACTGCACTCCAGCCTGGTAACAGAAGACAGGAAAAATAAAACAAACAAACAAACAAAAAACCCAACAACAAATAACAGTATTTCCAGTTCTAAATCACTGAGGAATCGCCAGACTGTCTTCTACAATGGGTGAACTAATTTACATTCCCACAAATAGTGTAAACACATTCCTATTTCTCCACAACCTTGCCAGCATCTGTTGTTTTGACTTTTTAATAATCAACATTCGGACTGATGTGAGATGGTACCTCATCGTGGTTTTGATTTGCATTAATCTGATCATCAGTGATGGGGAGCTTTTTTCCTGTTTTGTTAGCTGCACGTACGTTTTCTTTTGAGAAATGTCTGTTCATGTCTTTTGTCCACTTTTTAATGAGGTTTTTTTTCTAATGGTGTTTTTTTTTTTCTTGTAAATTTGTTTAAGTTCCTTATAGATTCTAGATTTTAGACCTTGGTCTGATGAACAGATTACAAAAATTTCCACCCATTCTGTATGTTGTCTGTTTGCTCTGATGATAGTTTCTTTTGCAGTACAGAAGCTCTTTAATTAGATACCATTTGTCAATTTTTGCTTTGTTGCAATTGCTTTTGGTGATTTAATCACAAAATTGCAATCTGACCCAGCAGTCTCATTACTGGATATATACCCAAAGGAATATAAATCATTATATTATAAAGACGCATGTATATGTTCACTGTAGCACTATTCACAATAGCAAAGACATGGAATCAACCCAAAGGCCTACTGATAATAGACTAGATAATGAAAATGTGGTACATATACACCACGGAATAGTATGCAGTCATAAAAAGGAACAGGTGGGAGGCTGAGGTGGGCAGATCATGAGGTCAGGAGATTGAGACCATCTGGCCAACATGGTGAAACCCAGCCTCTGCTATAAAATACAAAAAAAAAAAAAAAAAAAAAAAAAAATTTGCCAGCCATGGTGGTATGCACCTGTAGTCTCAGCTACTGTGGAGGCTGCGGCAGGGGAATCACTTGAACCGGGTGGGGATGAGGAGGTTGCACCACTGCACTCCAGCCTGGCGACAGCAAGACTCCCTCTTTAAAAAAAAAAAAAAGAGCCAGATCCTGTGCTTTGCAGAGACATGGATGGAGCTGGAAGCCATTATCCTCAGCAAAGTAATGCAGGAACAGAAAACTAAACACTACATGTTTTCACTTATATGTGGGAGCTGAAGAATGAGAACACATGGAAACAGGGAGAGGAACAACACACACTAGGCCTGTTGGGGCAAGGCAGAGGGTGGAGAGAACATCAGGAAAAATAGCTAATGCATGCTACGCTTAATACCTAGATGATGGGTTGATTGTTGCAGCAAACCACCATGGCATACATTTACCTATGTAACAAACCTGCACGTGTACCCCAGAACATAAAGTTTAAAACAAAAAAAAATGAAGAGAGTAAATACAGAGATGGTTAAGAAAACAGGGTTTATACTGGAAAGTATGAAAGTTGGGTAGCTAAAAATTCCAGAATTAAGCAGTAAAAGCCCTTTTAAGTCTATTTATATCCTGTGATAACTATTTAATATATTTTATACATCATTTTTCTTTTGATAAGGATGAATGAGATTCTGCATTGTTTACAAAACCTTCCTAGAAGTAATGACTTTATTATTTTAATCTGAAGATCTATTCAGCTGTTCTGTACTTGTTTAATTAATAAGAGACAGATTTGTAAAATTACAATCCACAGGTTAAGAACTAAAACAAATAACCTGCTTTAAATTTTTAGCCAACAGTTGAATATTTAAAATATCCTAAACAACTATAATTTCTTATAAATAAGATTCCTTCTTCCAAGGCAGTAAGTCAACAGGCCCGTGGCAAATTAAAACAGGCTACAAAAGAAACTCAACTTTATGATAATAAGGACTTTCATTCTAACCCAATTTTAATGTTTATTTCCTTTTTAAAGTACATGTCTTATAATCAAAGTTGAGTCTTGTATCTCCAGTGTCAATGCTTTTCAATGGAGTGTTTAGATCATTTACATTTATTATCATTGTGGCTGGGTTTAAGTTGATCATTTTGCCTTTTGTTCTCTGACTCGTTTGTTCTTTGTCTGCTTTTTTTGGCTTCTTAAAGTGTAATTTTTAAAATATGAAATCTATCATCACTATAGCTTTACTTCTATTTAAAATAAAAAACTGTTGTTGTAGGCATTACCATATGTATATTTATCATAGTCTAGTTTCAAATAACATCATACCACTCAAGAGCCTTATAACAGCATACTTTCATTCCTGTGACTATCTTTTCCACTACTGTTTCCATCTTCTGACTTCTACATAAATTCTACAATATAGTTGTATTCCTTTGTGTAGATCTACTTTCCATCTGGTATCTTTTACTATCACTTGAAGAACTTCCTTTATTTCTGATAGTAAAGGTCTGCTGACAACAAATTTTGTTGATTTCAAAAATTTTAATTTTGCTTTATTTATATTATTTTTGTAGAGATGGGGTTTTGCTATGTTGCCTAAAATGGTCTCAAACTCATGGCCTCAAGCCATCCTCCTGCCCTGACCTCCAAAAGCTGCTTTCATTTTTGAAAGACTTATTTTCTAGATAAAGAATTATAGGTTGACAGGTATTTTCCCCCAGTCTTTTAATGAAATTACTCAATTGTCCTTTGGCTTGCATTCTAGCCTAGAAATCTGTGAATTCTTTGTTCTTTTATCTACATTGTATTTTCATCTTTCTCCTTATCACTGGATTTCAGGAACTTGACTATGACATGTCTTGGTATGACTTCTTTCGTGTTTATCCTACGTGGAGTTTGTTAAATATCTTGGATACGTGGGTTTATATTTTTCATTAAATTTGAATGAGACCTTATAACTGATCTCAGCCCCATGATTGTATTTTACTTTTCTCCTTAAATCTCTGAAAGATGAGACACTGTTGTCACTCTCTCTCTCTCCATTTTCATGTTATACTCCAGTTTATGCTTCGCTATGTGTCCTCTCAGCTGCTATACTAAAAGGTACATACCAAAGGAAGAAAAGAAATTTGTAAAAGTCCCAAATAAGCCAGATCTTTCAATGAGTTTATGAATAAACAAACTGTGGTGCATCCACACCACAGGCTACTCTTGGCAATAAAGAGGAACACACTACTGATACACAACAATGAGGATGACCCTCAGCATTAAGCTGAATGAAAGAAGTCAATCTCAGAAGGACACATATTACATTATCAAATTCATAGAACATAATTACAGTACAGAACAGTCTGGTGGTTGCCAGGGCCTGGGCAGAAACAAGGTGTTGAGTACAAAGGGGTAGCACGAAGGAGCCTTGTAGCAACAGAACAATTCTGTACTTTGACGGCAGTTACATGAATCTGCACATGTGCTAAAACCGTATAAATATATTCATACTAACATATTAAAACAAATTTCATAAGTAGGCCCAGTGCACTGTGAGTTGTTACCCTTCCATCCTTTTTAAAAAAGAAAGATCTAAAAAATCCTTTTACCTGTATTGTAGTTGGAGAGGCCTTCTTTTGTCAAATCAATTACAGAATCAGGTTTCTTCTGTACAGCCTAAAAAATTGTTAATAAAAAATAAAACTTCGCCTCAATAGCTGAAAATGTTTTTAAAAATTTAAAAATGAAATTTTAAATTACCATTTAGAAACCAGATGGAACACTCTCTAAGACTCTTGTGGTTTAACTCTACTATTAAAAAGCTCTTATAAAATAGTATCATTACAAAATATGCTTATCATTAGCTGTCTCCTTTTCAATGTTGGACCAAAACTAAATCATCCACCATGTAGCAAATACTAAAGTTCTTTGAACCAGTATATTTAAATGAACAATATTCAGAGTCAGTATTTATTACCTACCATAACTTCAGCATTGGGAGAACTGCTGGAATGTCCTGATGTAATATTTCTGATATCTGAAGGAAATTAGACATTTGACAAATTTATTAAACAATAGTTACGGTCTTTGTGAAAGATGAATGCTAAAACAAAATAGGGATACTCATCAGCTGTTAATTATATAATCATAAAAAGTAACTCAATTGACTTTACCTATTCCAAAGATTGAAAATGGAATTTTTTTTTCCATTTATTTATTTTATTGCATTTTAGGTTTTGGGGTACTTAAGAAAATGTAGTTTTGGGTCAAATAATTTTTTCTTTCTGTAACTTTACACCTATATTGGTAACTGTCTTATTTTTTGTAATCTACCTGGAAATTTGCATGAGAAAATACACTTGGAAATACACATACTTTAAATTCACGGTATCTTTAGACTAAAACTGCCTGACATGGCTTTGAAGCACTCTTCCTGGAACCAATAGGAAGCCTCAGATAAATGGTTAACACCCTTTGTAACTCTCTGATTCACAATCTTAACAGCCCAGACTGTGGAGATAATTAAGTAGGTTTAAGTGGAAGCAAAGCTTTAAAATTAAGATGCAAATTCTCTAATATAGTAAAAAATGAAATGAAAATGGGAAATTTTGGATGAGAAATTATGAGCCAAACAAGATGGGCATTTTTGAGAGAGAGAGAGGTTATCATTGGGCATTTTTGAGAGAGAGAGAGAGAGAGAGGTTATCATTGGAAATCTAAGGGTAATTTTTCTTTTTTTTTTTTTTTTTTTTTTGAGATGGAGTCTCGCTCTGTCGCCTGGGCTGGAGTGCAGCGGCATGATCTCAGCTCACTGCAACCTCGACTTCCTGGGCTGAAGCAATTCTCCTGCCTCAGCCTCCTGAGTAGCTGGGATGACAGGCATGCACCACCACACCTGGCTAATTTTTGTATTCTTGGTAGAGACAGGGTTTCACCAGGTTGGCCAGGCTGGTCTCAAACTCCTGACCTCGTGATCTGCCTGCCTTGGCCTCCCAAAGTGCTGGGATTACAGGCATGAGCCACCATGCCCAGACTGACTAGACAAATTTTAAAAATGAAGTAGACTATAAGATAGTATATAAAAAATAAAAAGACAAAAAACAAACTATCACTACCATCAATAAAAGGCCAGGTCAAACGATTAAAAATAATGTACATAAAAGTTAAGTAGTTTTACAACTTACAACGTCATTAAACATGTAAAAGAAACAAAAGGCCATAAACTGATAAAACACAAGGTTAAAAGGAAATATTAACCATGACATAAATTAAGCAAACATTAATTTAAGGCCTTCTAACTTGATAATATCATATTCTAATCAGCTTAAGATACCTGTTTGATTTGATGTAATTGGAGTTGTCAAATTAGGACTTTCCACAGAAATCAACATAACATCATCATTGTTACTAAAATGATAAAAAGAAATTAAAAACAAAAACTAAACATGCATTATCAGGCTTAAACATGCAATTAGTGGTTAGATGTCCTCTAACTTAACATTTTATAATGTTTTAATTGAACAATCGTGGGGGCAAATAAAAATGGTAAAACCAAATGCCCCCCCAAAAAAAACCTCCAGTTATTACCAATTCAGTTATATGACCGAAAGGTCATGAAAATCCAATAACAGACCCATAAAATGTAGTAGGGATCTATTCACAATGATTCAAAAAATATGTATAATGTACAATGGACATAAATGTGTAAAACATACAAATATCACTTGAGCATATAAATTGGCCTTCATAAAAATGAAACATCATGTAACTGAGAGAAATCTATTGAAAACCATAAAGACACCTGGGCTCTTATAGTTAGAAAACTCTAACAAAGAAAATTATTTTAAAAAGAACTGCTACCACTCTTTATTGTATCTCTCCAATAGCAATATTTACCACAAATGTTTTTAATTGAGGCAATGATGATAAATGATGCTGATTATGGTTACAGAATATTCTAAGCCATTTTGACCCTGAATTTTTTTGTTTTTACAAGTTCAACTTTTTTGTTTTTTTGAGACGGAGTTTCACTCTTGTTGTCCAGGTTGAAGTGCAATGGGGTGATCTCAGCTCACTGCAACCTCTACCTCCCAGGTTCGAGAGATTCTCCTGCCTCACCCTCTCAAGTAGCTGGGATTACAGGCATATGCCACCACGCCTGGCTAATGTTTGTATTTTTGGTAGAGATGGGGTTTTCACCATGTTGGTCAGGATGGTCTCGACCTCCTGATCTCAGGGCATCTGCCCGCCTCAGCCTCCTAAACTGCTGGGATGACAGGCATGAGCTACTGCGCCCAGCTCAATTATAGCATTTTCTTGTACACGTCTTATACTTTTACTATTTGTATTTAGGTCTATGATCCATTTGAGTTAATTTTTGTTTATGGTATGAAGTAAGAGCTGAGGTTCACTTTTCCCTCTATTCCAGCAACTTTTGTGGAAAAGACCGTCTTTTCCTGATAAGCTACCTTGGTACCTTTGTTGTAACCAATGAACTACGTGTGCATTCTCTAGTGTGTCAATTAGTCAACATGCCTATCCCTGTGCCAAACCACTGTCTTAATACTACAGCTTTATAGTTAAGTCTTGAACAAGGAGAGTGTAGTCTTCTAACTTTGTTCTTTCCCAACACTGTTTTCGTCTTCTAGGTATTTGCATTTTCACATACATATATACATATATTTAAATTTTTTAAAAAGAGACAGACTCTTGCTCTGTCTCCCAGGCTGGAGTGCAGTGGTACAAATCTATTTTGCTGCAGCCTGGACCTCCTGGAGTCAAAGGATCCTCTCGCCTCAGCCTCCTAAGTAGCTGGGATGACAGGCATGTGTCACCAGTACTAATTAAAAAAAAAAAAAAAATTAAAATGTTTATGTTGGCCAGGCTGTGATCCTCTTGCCCTAGCCTCCCAAGGTGCTGGGATTATAAATGTAAACCATCATGCCTGGCCTAACTTTTTAATCAGTTTGTTGCTTTCTACAAAAAGGGATGAGACACTGACTGATATGCAATTTGCAGTGAGGTAACGTCTTAACAGTGAATTTTCTGGTTCATGAAAGTTGCATACCTCACCACTTATTTAGGTCTCCTTAAATTCTTCAGTAATACTTT
Organism: Sapajus apella; assembly: GCF_009761245.1. Classification (NCBI taxonomy): domain Eukaryota; kingdom Metazoa; phylum Chordata; class Mammalia; order Primates; family Cebidae; genus Sapajus; species Sapajus apella. The sequence goes on along the minus strand of NW_022437039.1, from coordinate 7,516,392 downwards.
GCAGTTTTAGGTTAGGTGGTTTTGGTTTATCCCTAAATATATTATGTTCCCTGATGTTATTGTAAATGGCATTTATTTTAAATTTCAAATTCCAATTGTTTCTTGCTTATGTGCATATATAATTTCTAAACTATATATATTCACATATACAGGATGTAGTGTTTCTATATAGTGTGTGTTGTGTGTATACACTATATAGAAACACAAAAATATTTTCTATTTGCCATATTTACAATGTCTGTTACTCTGTATTACTTTGTACAGAATCAAATTTCGATCTAATACTATTTTCCTTCTGTCTGAAAAATCTCCTTTGAAATTTCTTGTAGTGTAGGTCTGTTGATGATATATTCTCTCACCCTTTTTTGGCTTAAAAGTCTGTTTTTCCCCTACAATTTTGAAACATATTTTCACTGGGTATAGAATTCCGCATGGACTTTTTTTTTTTTTTTAACCTTTCAATACTATTTCAATACTATCTATTCAATACTATCTTTCAATACTATCTATTATCTTAAAATTTTAGAGATGTCTTATAGTTTGCACAGGTTACAGCAAGAAGTCTGTTGCCATTCTTACATTTTGTTCTTTTCTACTTGATGTGTCATTTGTCTAGCTACTTTTTAAACTTTTTTCTTCATCGCTGACTTTGAGCAATCTGATGATGTGGTTTTCTATGCTTTTATGTTTCTTCTGCTTGGGACTTGCTAACTTTTTTCATTTATGGGTTTAGAATTTGTATCAACTATGGAAAATTTTCAGACATTGTATCTTCAAGCATTTGGTCAGCCCTTGCCTTGGTGATACTCCAATAATATGTGTATTAACTATTTATACTGTTCCATAGGTCTCTGATGCTCTGTTCATTGTTTTTTCAGTCTTTTTCTTCTCCATGCTTTAGACTCAACATTTTCCATACCTATTTCACTGATACTTAAAAAGAAATCAATAACTACACTGTTATTAATTCTGCACACTCTTTTTCACTTTAGATATAATCTTTTTCATTTCTACATACTCAATTTGGGTCTTCTGTATTTTCCATTTCTCTCACATTCAGGCTTTCCTCAACTGTTGTCATTATTTCTAACTAAGAAACAAAGACAAATATTTAAATCTAAATTTTATTAAGAATATTTGCTTTTTGGCTGGGCACCATGGTTCACGCCTATAATCCCAGCACTTTAGGAGGTGGGTGGATCACCTGAGGTCAGGAGTTTGAGACTGGCCAGGATAGCATGGTGAAACCCTGTCTCTACTAAAAATACAAAAAATTAGCCAGGCGTGGTGAGAGCTCTACTTGGGAGGCTGAGGCAGAATTGCTTGAACTCGTGAGGCAGAGGGTGCAGTGAGCCAAGACTGCACAACTGCACTCCAGCCTAGGTGACAGAGCAAGACTCCATCTCAAAAAAAAAACCAGAAAGAATATTTGATTTTTTTATCCACTTTGCCTTCTAGTAATTTCTTTTGTATATATTTTTGTCTTGTAGTAATGGCAGTCATAAATTGGATCAAAGACTGATAGCTCTATTTTTTGTTGCTAATCCGTAAGAAAATTTTAAGTACTTAGGAGGTAAGCATTAATATCTGGGACCCACCAAGGTAAAGAAGCCCTGGCAGACAGTCCAAGCTTTCAGATGGGATCCATGGTAGGCTATGTCTTAGGGGCCAGAGTGAACTAGAGGTAGAAGGAGCCTTACCAAAATTACCACAAGCAGAGGATTAACCTTGTTTTATGGCAAGATATCACTTAGCACCTCAACAATTTTTCAGACTATGAAGCATGCCAAAAAAGACTGGCAGAAAAACAACAGAAACAGGTGCAAAGGTGATCCAAATACTGGAGTTAAAACAAGGGCATTAAAATAACTATGATTAATAATTTAATAAATACAAAAGATGGAGAAAACAGTTAAAACAGATGGGGCCTTCATCAGAAAAGCAGAATCTATATAAAAAAGACAACAATGAAATTAAGTACAGTCAGTTCATATAAGACACCATTAGGGAAACAAGAAGACTTTGGGTCAGGAAAGATATTTACAATAAATGTATCTGGTAAAAACACTTGAAAAAACAAAGCAAAGGTCTTTATAAAAGACGATATCCAAAGCAAATTTGCTTAATTTTCATTATTAGAAGGAAATAGAAATTAAAACCACAATGTAATGCTAAACACCAGCATGGCTAAAAAGAAAGAGATACTACCAGGAGTTAACAAGGATATGCAGTAACAAGAATCTCATGTACTCATAGTGGGAGTATAACTTGGTACAACGTTTTTGGTAAACTGATTGGTGGTATCTATTAGACCTCAAGATATGCATACCTTATGACCTAGCAATTCCACTTCTAGGCATATGTCCAACAGAAGTGTACATATGTACATTCACCAAAAGACACGTAAAACAATGTTCACAGCAGCACCATTTATATTTTCCCTAATCTGCAAACAATCTAAATGCCCATGGACTAAACAGTCAATAAAGCTAAGACCAAGCATTGTCTATAAAACAGCAGAAGCAGGACTGCATATTAGACTTCAATGAGTAAAGAATCCCTATCATGATCTTAGTATGACTTCTAAAGGAACACTGAAAACAGTGTAATTTAAAAAGGTAATGGGGAATGGAAAGAAAGATTAATCCAAAAGATGGCTAAAACAGAGAGACAGAGATACAGATGAGGAAAAGGACCATAAAACAGGACAAATAGAAAACTGGTAGTAAGATTGTAAAGATGAACCTTACATATCATTAAGATTACACTAAGCATAAATAACTTTTCTGATTAAAAGGTTATTTCCAGATTATATTAAAATAGATATTTTCCATTAAGTAATTAATTACCATGCTAGTGCCCATGTAGCCACTATTTAGGTAAGTAAAATGTACATTATCAGCACTTCAGAAACCCCTATGCTTCTATTCTATATCATGAACTTCCTCCCCATACATAGAGTATGTGGTACTAATCTCCTTGTTTTACTCTTTAGATTTACTATCCAGCTTAGAATTCCTGAAGCATGCACTTTCCGGTTATTTTTGAATTTAATTTAAATGGAATCATACTTTGCGGGAATAACCCGTACTATTGCATGTGAATGCAGTTCCTTCATTTTAATTAATGTACAATATTCCACTTTATAGATTTACTGTAATTTCTTTTTCAACTATAGAGGGATATTTTTTCCTTCCAGTTTTTGGCTGTTATGAAAACTGCTGCTAATAAACATTCCCATACATACATTCTATTGTATATCTACATGCAACAGATACACGTCTAACTAGGGTATATATCAAGAGATGGGACTGCCAGGTCAAAGGATATTCAAATCTTTGTTATTTCCAGATAATGCCAATTTTCTTTGAGTACTATACCAATTTGTATACCCAACAACATAATATTAAATAAATACAATTTCCTTTATTGCAAAACCTCACTGAAACCCAGTAGTCAGATTTTTAAATGTATTTTTTCCTTACCTCATATGAAATATCTCATTGTGGTTTTAATTTGCATTTCCCTGATTACTAATGAAGATGAACACCTTTTCATATGTTTATTGGCCATTTTAAACTCCTCTTTTGTGAAGTGGATGCACAAGTCTTTTGCCCATTTTTCTTTTGTATTATCTGGCTTTTACTCATTAATTTGTTGAAGTTCTTTATATATATTCTAGGTACTAGTACTCTACAGGTTATATGTGCTGCGAGTCGATTATCTTCTCCACCTCAGATGGCCTGTCTTCTCACTATCTTTATAGTGCCTTTTGAGAAATAATGTGGTAAAATTACTCTTTCTTTTACGGCAAGGGCATTTATGTCCTAAGAAATCTTTCCCTATCCAAGTTCATGAAGACATTCTATATCCTAAAAGCTTTATGATTTCCTTGAGGTATTTTTAGTTCCTTAATCCACATGAGATTAGTTTTTTTGTACTGCTTGACATAGGGGTCCAATTTCCTATTTCTGCCAACATAAAGGGCAAACAAGATGACAGTGTTGACTAAAAGTCAATTATTTCCCAAATGACCTGCCAAACATCTCCATCACATATCACATGTACATATATACATGGGTTTCTGGACTCTTTGTGACACTCATCTATTTGTCTAGTACGTGCCAATCTCATATTATGCTATTACTGTAGCTCTGTAATACCCTCTCTCTGATGGTAAATTCCTTCCATTTTGATTCTTTAATTATAGAGTATCTGGACCTCTGATCTCATTGGATTTACATACACATTTCAGAATCACAGGTTAAGTTCCATAAAATTACACACTGAGATACTGACTGAAACTGTACTCTATAAAATTAACTTGAACGAAGTGAAAACTTTTTTTTTTTCCTCCCCATACATAGCGTATGCAGTGGTGTGATACCAGCTCATTGCAATCTCGGCCTCAGCCTCCTGAGTAGCTGGGTTTACAGGAGCCCGCCGCCACGCCTGGCTCATGTTTGTATTTTTAGTAGAGACAGGATTTCATCATCTTGGCCAGGCTAATCTTGAACTCCTGATCTTGTGATCTACCTGCCTTGGCCTCCCCAAGTGCTGGGATGACAGGCATGAGCCACCACGCCAGGCTGAAAACATTTTGCTAATACTTCTTTGTTCACACCATAAACATAGTATATCACTTTTCAATTAAGTTTTCTTTAATGTCTAACATTTTATATTTTCTTCAGCTACTGCCTGTCTTGTTACGTATTCCTAGGTACCGTGTATGTTTTGGTGCTTCTGTAATGGTGTTAAGGGCTTTTCAAAAATTTTATTTCCTAATTGTTTCTATCTTGTTTTCTAAACAGGAATACAACTGATTTCTTAGATATCTGAATTCAGCAATCTTACATAACTCATTAATTTTAATAATTAATCTTTAGGTTTCATTGGATTTCATATATACACAGCTAGGACATCCAGTATGTTATATAAAATGGTGACAGCGGGCATTTTTCTTCAAGGAACACTTCCAATGTTTCACCATCAGATTTGTATTAGGGTTTTCGTGGATAATTTTTGTCAGATTTAAAAAGTTACCTCTTACTCTGATTTTGCCAGGAATTTGTTTTAATCATAAATGGGTATTTTGTCAAGTTCTGCATCTATTTTGAGTTGTGAGCTGATAATGATCTTTCTCCAGGTAAATCACATTGGTTGTTTTTTTTTTTTTGAGACAAAAGTGTTGCTCTGTTGCTCAGGCTGGGGTGCAGTGGTGTGATCTCAGCTTGCTGCAACCTCCGCCTCCCTAATTCAAGTGATTCTCCTGCCTCAGTCTCCCAAGCAGCTGGGATTACAGGCATGAGACACTATGACCAGCTAACTTTGTATTTTTAGTAGAGATGGGGTTTCTCCATGTTGGTCAGGCTGGTCTTGAACTCTTGACCTCATGTGATCTGCCTGCCTCAGCCTGCCAAAGTGCTAGAATTACAGGCCTGGGCCACTAGGCCAAGCCAATTTTTGTATTTTTTTTTTTTTTAGTAGAGATGGGGTTTCATCATCAGGCTGGTCTCCAACTGCTGACCTCAAATGATCCACCCACCTCAGCTTCCCAAAGTGCTGGGATTACAGGCATGAGCCACCTCACGCAGCCACATTAGTTGATTTTTAATTGTTTAACCAAGTTTCCGGCACTCTTAAGTCAAAGTCAACTTTTGTAGACTATTAAATTTGGTAGGACGCCTGCATCTATTTTGTGATTTAAAGCAGGCTGTAAATTTCCATTTCTGTAAAATGTTATGGAGTCTCATAAAATGAAGTGAAGGACGTTCCCACTTTTTCTATTCTTTGGAAGAGTTTGCTTAAAGCTGGTGTTATTCTGGCTGAAATGTTTTATGAGACTCAGCATTAAAGCCATCGGAATCATGTTACACATTTGTTACACCTATTCGCACATTCACCAAGGGCTGAGAGTGCTGCCTCAAACAGTTTTATAAATTGCAGGGTTCTTCCTTCAGAATAGAACATGAGATAGATTTGTTCATATAAAAGATACAAACCACTGCTAAACTGGACATATTTGTCTATAAAGTGCTATTTTAATGGTGTCTTTTTCACTTAAATCACTAGTGCTTTTCCTTTTTTGTTATTTCATGAGTTTCAGCACATGTATCAATAAGGGGTCACTATAAAGTGTTACTGAAATGTGGCTTTTGCCTTCTTCAACTAAATGCCTCCTTCAGAGCAGCTTCCTGACTTAAAACTAAAATGTGGGCCACCATATTACAGAATCTCCTGAAGGGTCATAACTGCATGTTAAATCCCCCAAAACAAAAATCTACTGTCAATGGTTTACATCTGTACTGCTTCTCCTTGGTTCTCCTTTGTCTTAGAGCCCCTTCTGTATGCAGAGTTACTTGTGGGAAAGAGTGGTGTTCTTCAAACAATGGCCATCATTTAACCTACTTATTTTGATGATAAGTTTACTTCTTTTTAAAATCTCAAGTATAGGTTCAGGAGCAGTGGCTCTTGCCTGTAATCCCAGCACTCTGGGAGGCTAAGGCAGGCAGATTGCTTGACCCAGGAGTTCCAGACCAGCCTGGGCAATGTGGCAAAACCTGGCCCCTACAAAAAATAAGTCCAGCGTGGTGATGCATGCCTCTAGTCCCAGCTACTTGGGAGGCTGAGATGGAAGATCACTTGAGCCCAGGATGTCAAGGCTGCAGTGACCCGTGATTGTAACACTGTACTCCAGCCTGAGCAAACAAGGTTAGACCCTACCTCAAAAAACCCCAAAACTGAAGTATAATTTAATATATAAAAGTCAAACTATAGGATACTTTAAGAGAAAATGTTAATAATAATATTATAAAGCTCTAAAACTGTGATGAAGAAAAAAATCATTATTGTAGACTTAGATAAATTTATGCATTTTTGTAGCAATACCTACCTTTCAGAAACAGATTCATTCTGATCTGGTGACAAATTAATTTTTTTACTTTCTTTTTCTGAAGGGTTAGAAGGCTTATCATTCACAGAAGACCTTTCAACTGACTCCAGATTATCCAAAATGATAGTCTCCGAATTTGCAACCTATTAAATGGGTAAGAAAAAAGCAGTTGAGGGGAAGTTTACCAATTGTATCCTTCCACCAAATTATTATTTTCAAAGTATTCTTGCATACATAGGGCAAAACATAAGTTAAATCACATGTATTGTGAAGGCTGATGACTATGATTGTGATTTGCCTGCCAAAATGAATTTTTAAAAACTTCAGGCAGGTTGTGGTGGCTCACGCCTGTAATCCCAGCACTTGGGAGGCTGAGGTGAGAGGATCACCTACAGTTGGGAGTTCAAGACCAGCCTGATCAACATGGAGAAACACAGTCTCTACTAAAAATACAAAATTAGCCAGGCATGGTAGCACATGCCTGTAATCCCAGCTACCTGGTAGGCTGAGGCAGGAGAATTGCTTGAATCCGGGAGGTAGAGGTTGCGGTGAGCTGAGATCGCACCATTGCACTCCAGCCTGGACAACAAGAGCGAAACTCCGTCTCAAAAAAAAAAAAAAAAAAAAAAAAAAAAAAAAAAAAAACTTTGAAGGAACCAAATAGATGGTACACATTAACTTCCTAGCCTGGATGGCAAGAAAGAAAAATGTTTAGGTACTTTTAGACAACACTTGATTCCTATTAGACTAAGTTTTAGGAACTAATAAACCCTATACTTAACAATAAAATTTTAATAAAGACTAGAAATAGATTGCTAACTTGCTCTTCCAGTTGAGTTTATGTAAAACTTGGTGCTGAAACATTTTGTATTCTGTTTTGGTCAAGAACTTACAGCATTTTGTATATATATAAATATATAAGTATACATCTATAAATATATATCTGTAAATATATGTATCTATAAAAATATATAAATTCAAAAGCATCATGTGACTGCCCAACTTAGAAACTTTTCTAAGGGACAGCATGAACAGAAATGGCTTTATGTAAAGACAGAATTTGGAAATGTTATTATCTTAAGAGAACAGATTTTATACATAGAAAGAGGTTTAAGTAACATAAGAAAGTAGTAGCAAAAAATATTTGGTATCCTTTCAGTTCCAGGTCAAGGTGGCATAGGCTCTTGCCTGCTCGTCTCCTCTAATTACAACATTGTTAAGAATATAAGTATCATAAAGCTCTAAGACTGTTGGGTACCATCAGTAATGAGAATTCATTAGTATCTTATCTTCCTCACCCCACCACCAGCTTTGAACATCAATCCAGGCCAGGACCATCCATAATGTTTCTTTGTTAAACCAAACTACTTCTTCCCTACTGATTCCAAATAATAAACATGAAACTGGAAATAATTTGACCACTAATCCTAACTCTGAAAGATGTAAAGCAAAAGGCAGACTGGCTGAGGAATTCATGACTGAGTAGCAGCATCACAGTGAGTATCCTTAAGTTTTCTTTTTACTCTCCATATATCTGCATTGGAAGCTGGGCACCCATCTGTTGCCACAAACCTGTAGCAGCAGTGGCAAACTCCCCAGTTTCATACTTGCAGAATCGGGGGCCTAATTTACCACAGCAGCAGTATCAGCTGTGTCCTATTTGACATTTGGGGCAATGGCAGGCCCAATCTGCTGCAGTGTTGCAACCATAGGCCAACTTTTCCTAAATTTCCCACTCAACAGGACTGGGGCGTGAGGTGACACCTGCAGAGACTAAATGGGAGACCCAGTGGAACCAGAAGAATGAAGCTAAGCAGTATGGCACAGTAAGAGCTCTGACAAGTAAACTGTCACTGAAACCTCAGCTTACAAGAAGAGGTGAGGAGCTACACACTAAACCTAAACAGGGAAACTTCCTGCTGAAAGAGAGTTGTATGCTTAGTGTCTTCAAGGAGCCCTCGATGTGACTGAATACTGAGACATCTGATCCTTCCAAGGCACTAGGAAAATGGTATGCAGCCAAAAATCTTGACTTTCTCTCCAGGTCATGCTCTTCTGATAGTGAGCCTCCTGAGTCTTCTGCATTCTAGACAGGCTGAAAATTTCCTGAATCTTCAAGTCCTTTCTGCTAAACAGTTTCTTCTTCAATTTTCCTTTTTTCCCACTTGTACAAGAAGAAACAGGCTAAACCTATAACACTTTGCTTAGAAACCTCGTAAGCCCCTGTAATCCCAGCTACTACAGAGGCTAAGGCACAAAAATTGATTGAACCCAGGAGGCCGATGTTGCAGTGAGCCGAGATTGTGCCACTGCACTCCAGCCTGGACAACAGAGTGAGACTTTGACTCCAAAAATTAAATATAATAGGGCCTGGCACAGTGGCTCACACCTGTAATCCCAACACTTTGATGGCCGAGGCAGGGACACCACGAGCTCAAGAGTTCCAGACCAGCCTGGGCAATATGGTGAAACCTCATCTCTTCCAAAAATACACAAATTAGCCAGGCGTGGTGGCACATGCCTATAATCCCAGCTACTCAGAAGGCTAAGGTAGGAGAATTGCTTGAACCAGTGAGGTGGAGGTTGCAGTGAACCAAGATTATGACACTGCATTTCATCCTGGGCAACAGAGCAAGACTCCGTAACAAAAAAACAAACCAACCAAAAAACCACACACACACAAAGAAAGAACCCAATCTCATAAGCCAAAGAAAAATCCAAATTCATCGTTTGTAAGTTCTGCTTTCCATGTAACTTTAGGACATAATGCAACTAAACTTCCTGCCACTATGTAACACAAATCCCCTTTCCTCCTATTTCTAAGGACATGTTCCTCACTTCCTTTTAAGGCCTCACCAACAATGCTTTTAATGTCTGTATTTCTACCAAAAGTTTGTTTATGAAGATGTAGGTATGAAGTCCATGGTAGGTGTTCTCCACTGTGCTCATTTCCTTTTAACCCCCAAGGGCAGTCTTTAACTTCCAAATTTCTATTAAGAGTCTGTTCAAGGCAATCTAGGCTTTTTTTTTTTTTTTTTTTTTTTTTTTTGGTGGAATTTTTCGCTTTTTCGCCCCGGCTGGAGTGCAGTGGCATGATCTTGACTCACTGCAAACTTTGCCTCCTGGGTTCAAGTGATTCACCTGCCTCAGCCTCCCACGTAGCTGGGACTACAGGCACATGCCACCACGCCCAGGTGATTTCCATATTTTTAGGAAAGGTGGGGTTTCACCATTCGGCTAGGCTAGTCTTGAACTCCTGACCTCCAGTGATCTGCCCACCTTGGCCTCCCAAAGTGCTGGGATTACAGGCGTGAGCCACCATGCCCAGTCAATCCAGGCTTTTTAGAAAGCATGTTCCTTGAAATCCTTCCATTCTCCACCTATTACCCTAAAGTCACTTTCACATTTTTAGGTATTGGTTACATCAGTACCCCATACTTCCTGATATCAAATTATCTATTACCACAAACTGCATGGCTTAAAACAACACAAACTTATTTTATCACGGTTTTGGAAGACTAAAAGTTTGCTATCAGTTTCACTACGCTAAAATCAAGGAACTGGGCTTCCTTCTGGAGGCTGCCTGCACTTCTGGACTTGAGCCTCTTCCTCTGTCTTCGGTGTACCTCATTCCAGCGTCCCATCTCCTCTTTCTACTTTTAACCTTCTTGCTACTTTTTTCTTAGAATCCTTGTGATTAAAATGAGCCCACCCAGATAATCCAGGATTAACTCCCCATCATATCAGCGTACTTAATTTAATAATACCTACGAAGACCCTTTCCACCATGTAAGGTAACATTCACAAATTCTGGGAATAAGGTTATGGATATCTTTTAGGGACCATTTTTTTTCCATCTACCACAGCTGCAGAAGGTCTAAACATCACTATCAACCATCTTGGCATAACTAACTGAAATATGACATTTACAGAACATTACAACCAACATTCTGTACGTGGAACATTTATCCAGTGAAATCATATTGTGTTATCCTACCTTGTGTTGGCCTTACCAACTCATTCTTAATTGAAGAAGCCAGACAAACTCCATCTTAGCTTCTTCACTTGTAGTTATTTTCCCACCATTAAGATATAGCTATAGTGTGTGGCTGGGGCAGGATAACACCAGGCACATCCAGCAATGCATTTGCTGATAAGATACCAAGTCAAGCAGTACCAGCAGACCCTTTTGCTAAGTACTCAGAGCCCCATATCTATAAGTTGTAAGTCTTTGGGGACAGCTTAAGCTCCTGCACCTGGTACTGCTTATTTCTTATGTGCTAGTTTATCCTTTAACTTTCTGCTTGCGCTGCTTCTGTGAAAAAATTACTTTAGCTTGGCTCCCTCTCCCTTTTCAAACTAGGGTATAAGAAAACCACTCAACTCTTTCTTCAGGGCCGAGAGAATTTTGACCATTAGCCATCTCTCAGTCGCTGGTAATAAAGGATTTGTAACTCAAATCTCAAGAGTGTGGCGCATTCCTTTACTCACTTGGGTATAATAATATGCTTGCCTATAACCCCCATTAGAAATAAAGTATAGTGTACACTGTAGAACTCCAAACATTAAAAGGACAACTGAATTCAATAATTAGATAATATGGACAAATTCCTCACAAAGATAACTTATAAAACGGATACAAGATAAAAGGATGGCCCTATACCTACAAAAGAACTGGATTTTCAAATAAAAACCGTCGTACAAAGAAAGCTCCTGACCAGACGGGATGGCTCACGCCTGTAATCCCAACACTTTAGGAGGCAGAGGTGGGCAGATCACCTGAAGTGGGGGGCTCGAGACCAGCCTGACCAACATGGAAAAACCCTGTTCTCTACTAAAAATACAGAATTAGCCAGGCTTGCTGGCGAATGCCTATAATTCCAGCTACTTGGGAGACTGAGAAAGGAGAATCACTGGAACATGGGACACAGGGAGGTAGAGGTGTGGTACGCATCACTGCACTGCAGCCTGGGCAGTAAGGGTGAAATTCCATCTCAAAAAAAAAAAAGTCTCCTTGCTCAGTTTTCAGAATCTAAGTGGTGAGTATACAATTCTTCACTATGAAATTATTTCAACTTTGCTATATACATTTGATACTTTCCATGATGAAATGGGGTGGGGGAAGATAGTCTTGGCAATCACCAATTGTCTTTCTACTGCCTTTACTAAAGAAATACAAGCGGCATTTACTGCCTACGGGTATCTTCTCCATAGACAGATTTATGGAAACAGAAAATAAGTAAAAACTTACTTACCTTTACACCTTCTGTCCAACCTTGGAAATATATTCATTTCTTATACTCCAACCACTTATGTGAGTCAAACAGATTATTAAAATTTCTCTGTGTTTATACAAACCTTACAGGCTCCATTACTGGATAACATGTTTGGTTTCAAACAATTCCTTTGAGAGTATAATACTGTTTCAATACGTCTTTTAAGTTTTGCTATTTTTGCCTAGAAGAAAAAGAGAAAAAAGAATACTAAGCCATAGAACTACATATCATATTATACAGAGATGGAGGGAAAATTATTTGCCCAAGTTGTTTTGTAAGACTTAGGCATCTACCCAAATGAGAAATTGTGATATATATGCAAAAATCACATTTCATGCTTGTGTGTGTGTGTATATAAATATTTTTTTTAACTTTTTTTTTTTTTTTTTTTTTTTTTTAAGAGACGGGATCTCGCTATGTTGCCCAGACTGGAGTGCAGTGGCTATTCATAGGTACGATCCCACTACTGATCAGCATGGGAGTTTTGACCTGCTCGGTTTCTGACCTGGTCTGGTTCACCCCTCCTTAGGCAACCTGGTGGTCCCCCATTCCTAGGAGGTCACCATATTGATGCTGAACTTAGTGCGGACACCCTATTGGCATAGCGCACTACAGCCCGGAACTCCTGTGCTCAAGCGATCCTCCAGCCTCAGCCTCCTGAGTAGCTGGGACTACAGGCATGCGTCACTGCACCTGGCTATATATTTTCTTTTTGAGACAGAATTTTCTCGTTTCCCAGGCTGGAGTGCAATGGCACCATCTCGGCTCACCACAACCTCTGCCTCCCGAGTTCAAGCAATTCTCCTGCCTCAGCCTCCTGAGTAGCTGGGATTACAGGCACATGCCATGACACCCAGCTAATTTTGTATTTTTAGTAGAGACGGGGTTTTGCCACATTGGTAAGGCATGTTTCGAGCTCCTGACCTCAGGTGATCTGCCTGCCTTGGCCTCCCAAAGTGCTGGGATTACGGGGGTGAGCCATTGTGCCTGGCCTATGCTTGTATAATGTTAAAGTAGATAAAAATCTCAAGCTTCCGCCACGCATGGTTGAAAGCCTGAAACAGGTTGTACAAGTTCTAAGAAAGGATAATTTAGAAAGAAGTGAAGCTGCCTATATATTAAGCCTGTCAACTGACACACAATGCCTAAGCTATGAATATCTCTCAAAAGGCAATATTGCTAAGCTATAATAAATTACATTGTCTATGATATGTTCTTATGCCTAGTGGCCAGGAATCGGGTGTTTCTTCCATTGTTTTCCTTTGATAATATGAAAAATATCACCAAATTCTGCTTTTTAAAAGGATTGAAATGGGCCAGGTGTGGTGACTCATGCTTGTAATCCTAGCACTTTGGGAGGCTGAGGGTAGAGGATCGTTTGAGCTCAAAAGTTTTGAGGGCAGCCTGGGCAACATGGTGAAACCTCATTTCTACGAAAAATACAGAAATTAGCATGGAGGTGTGCACCTGCAGTCCCAGCTACTCTGGAGACTGAGGTGGGAGGACTGCTTGAGCTTGGGAGGCAGAGGTTGCAGTGAGCCACCATACTCCAGCCTAGCCAACAGAGCAAGAACACCTCCCATTCCCCCAAAAATGACTCAAATGAAATGAAAACTTACCAAGAGTCCGTCCGCTATTCCTTCATGTTTATTTCTGCACTCTGTCTTTCCAATGCGTTGGTTCAATTCTTCCAGTTTCTTATCAAATAGTTTGTAATTTAAACTATACATTTCCTGTTGAATCAAATGTCTGACCTAGAATTTTAAAATAAAAACCACAATACCCCCCGTTTCAAATTTAAAAGCAATTTTACTTTCTACTTTAAAAAAATAGCCTTGCTCTTTTCTGGATTTACTGTAACCAATTAAATATACTTTATTTATATTTGTGTGTTTAGGCAACTATACCAGTAAGTTGTATAAAACTTCAATATTAAACTTAAAACACACTCAATATTTACATATACTGGACATGTTAGAAATTAATGCTAACCTTAGTTTCTTACAGTTTCACTTGAATTCCATACTATACATTAGAGAAACAATTTAAAGACTATACGTCATTTATATTTTTTTAATGACCATAATTGCAAGTTAGTATTCCACAAAAAGGAACTCTACTTATCTGAAAACCAGAGCCTGATGAAAATGGGAGGTTGGGCCGGGCGTGGTAGCTCGCGCCTGTAATCCCAGCACTTTGGGAGGCTGAGGTGGGCGGATCACGAGGTAAAGAGATTGAGACCATCCTGGCCATGATGAAACCCCGCCTCTACTAAAAATACAAAAATTAGCCGGGTGTGGTGGCATGCGCCTGTAGTCCCAGCTACTCGGGAGGCTTGAACCCAGGAGGCGGAGGTTGCAGTGAGCCGAGATTGCGTGACTGCACTCCAGCCTGGTGACAGAGCAAGACTCTGTCCCCAAAAAAATAAAATGGTAGATTGGTCTGTAGCAGATATAGAACACAAGGGTGAGACTTGACATTGCCATTAATAAGCTCTCCGACCCTTGGGTCAGTCACTTTATTTCTGGGCTTCATTTTCCTTCTCCACAAATAAGTAGATTATATAATAAATGTTGAACAAGTGATACTCAAAGGATTTTTATAGAAGCATAAGGTAATATGCAAAAAAAGAGCTCCATAAAATAAAAAACACTGAATTTGTACGAAAGAAATAAATATGCAAGATAATCACCATTACTTCCATAATTTTTTTAGGCGGTGGCTTTCTCATTGTTAAAATTGAAATAATATCAGTCAGTTGGTTACCTTAGCTAGTTCGAGCATGGTGCTAAAATTGAAAGAAGCCGGCCGGGCTTTGGTGGCTCACGCCTGTAATCCCAGCACTTTGAGAGGCCAAGGCGGGTAGATCAGAAGGTTAGGAGTTCGAGACCAGCCTGACCAACACGGTGAAACCCCGTCTCTACTAAAAATACAAAAATTAGCCTGGCATGGTGGCACATTCCGGTAATCCCAGCTACTCAAGAGGCTGAGGCAGGAGAATCATTTCAACCTGGGAGGCTGAGGTTGCAGTGAGCGGAGATGGCACCAATGCACTCCAGCCAGGGCAACAGAACAAGACACTGTCTCAAAAAAGTAAAAAGTTGAATCTTGGAGAAACATATCTAAATGTTTTGAACATATGTGGAGACACTGTTTTGTACAGTGTTTCTCTAACACCAGGAATGACGAACAATCATATAGGATAGCTGTTAAAATCACAAATTCCTAGGCCACATCCTGGATCCACCAAACAATGTTTTGGAAAGGGGCCTGGAAAGTTGTATAGTTACAGTTACTACAAATAATTTTTATGAGGTATATCTGAGAAAGCAGTAGCCTAAAACAACTGTCTTCATCTATTAGTAAGCTCAAGAAACTACAATTTAAACAAGTATTCCTGGTGGTTCAGATAGACACAGGTCCTTAAATTTGATCATTTTGGACTAAGTACCCACCATGGGGTAACTCCTCTTGATTAGACTATATCCTTGATCTAATTTAATGGTAATGTTCCTCATACAGAAGACATAATAACTTCCATCAAATACCTCATAATTTTTTTTTTTTTTTTTTTAACCACTGGAAATGTGTCCATTAATAGGGAACCACCTTGAAGTCCTGGCTTCAAAGTGAAGATAGCAACCAAACTGGCCTGAAGTTTGGAGAAGGTACAAACTTATCTCCAATCTCTGACAACTTTCTAAGACAGTGGGTAGAATGAATAACTTAGACGGTAAAGGAAAAACCCTTTCTCTTCAGTAATTTAACTGGAACTAGGCCAAGATCCTTATGAAACTTCAAAAGGCTAAGAAACGATCACTCTAGGACTCTTTCAGTAGGGGAGAAAAATGTCAGAATGTGGGGGAGGGCTATCTCATTGAGATTCAAGCAAGGTAAATACACAGATATGCTTTAGAGAGATAACAGTCTGGACAAGAATTATAAGAAGTGAGGAAAAGCTAGCTATTTAGAGATGGTTATGTATACATTAGAACTTACTTCTGGCCGAGCACGGTGGCTCACACCTGTAATCCCAGCACTTTGAAAGGCCAAGGCAGGCAGATCACTTGAAGTCAGCAGTTCAAGACCAGCCTGGCCAACATGGTAAAACCTGTCTCAACTAAAAATACACACAAAAAATTAGCTGGGAGTGCTAGTGTACACCTGTAGTCCCAACTACTCAGGAGGTGGAAGTAGCAGTGAGCCTCGACTGTGCCACGAATTCCAGTCTGGGCAACAGAGTGAGACTCTGTCTCAAAAAAGCAAAAAGAACTACTCACTTTAGCTATTAATCACTGGACACAAGACCCAGCTGGAATCCCCAATCTTCTTCTTGAATAACATGGTCCTTAGGGCTAGATCCGTGCTTACCATACTTCCACTACCCTTTCTCTGCCAACAATAGAACACTTACTTATTTTTTATTGTGTCTCCTTTGGTCTTCTTAGAAGAAAAACAAAAGGTAGACAGGGGAAAACTGTTGACTCACCCTTTAACCTGGTTCTGCCTAAGTGTTTCTGAAAGATTTCCCTTTATTAGGTGAAGAATATACATTCATAGCACATATATCTATCTAACTGTAATGGTCTGTTTTAAAAAACGGCAGTAGTGTTTCTGTTTCTGAAACAGTTTGTAGGGTAGTTTAGACTGGGAAATTTTGGTCCATTACAGTTGAGAGACATTAATCTACTACGTCATGATTTACAGTAGTGGCATTCTACTGGTAGTGAAATAGAAAAACATGGTCATCAAAACCCATCCTGAATATGGCCATTTTACTACAACTGAAACACTACACTTCAACTAATAATTGATCAGACACATATTGACACTGCAGTACAATGAGATAAAATGAGGTTACAATGAAAGCAAGAAGACTATTTAATGATGCCATAAAGCAAAATGTCAGATAATGCACCATATCCATTTAAGTCTGGAAAACAGGGCAAGTAAACCTAAATGCAGCGGGACTTTCCAATGGACTTCCAGGTTGTTTGAGTCTTCTGGATTGTGGTGAGATCTACAAACAGATATAGCTGCAGATCTAAGAACTCCACGACTAGTATAAAAGAGATTGGATTGTTTAACAAAGCTCAGGGTCATCCAGTGTCTGACTCACCAACAAATATGAGTGTAGTATTGACTGAAAGCCCATTCTCTTTCTGCAACAGGTCTCTACCTACACACGATCCCTAGGTAACTGTGCATGAGATCATTTTCAAGAAAGCAGAGCTGTTTTGGTAGTGTATATAATTTCTCTCTCCCCAATCTGTGATAATTCAGCTTTCACATACCAGCTTTGGATCAAGTGAGAGTCCTCTGTACTATGTCACTGTGGAGATCAGGTAATTAATTTACCATGTTTTACTAATCAAAAGTAAAAGTTTTATTTAAGCCCCAATATCTTACCTGTTCCAGGAATGCTGTTTGCCTTTCCAAATCCACACAAATATTTTCATTAATTTGCTCTGAAGTTTTCATGCGTTTAACATTTTCTTTGTTTTCTGAAAACATCCTCTTCTTTTGATAATGGCCTTGAAGAGATGGAAAGATGATAAAGAAAGATATTTTAAAGAAGAAAATAGTTCACCATGGCAGCTCATGTCTGTAATTCCAGCACTCTGGAAGGCTACGGAGGGAGGATGGCTTGAGGCCAGGAGTTCAAGACCAGCCTGGGCAACATAGTGAAAATTCATCTCTATAAAAAATTTAAAATTAGCTGGGTATGGTGGGGTATCCCTGTAGTCCCAGCTACTTGGGAGGCTGAGGTGGGAGGATTGCTTGAGCCTGGGAGGCTGACATGGCAGTGAGCACCTCAACCACTGCACTCCAGCCTGGGTAACACAGTGAGACCCTGTTTCGAGGAGGAAAAAAAAGAGAAAGAAATAGAATTCTCTATTTAGGGACCCTCTGAGCAAATGGAAAAACTAAAATGTGTAAATGGCAGCATTTTTCATAAAATTCAATTGCATAAAAACATATCCACCAATTATTCCTTAAATGAGTAATCTGGATAACAACAGCAAAACTCCTTCTCAAAAAAAAAAAAAAAAAAAAAAGAGTTATCTTAGGTAGGGTTCTGGTCTCAGATACACTGTCCCTTCAATCTTACTTAATAATACACATATATCAACAAAAACTTAAAAATCATGGCATTTAATTCTGTTTATGGTTACTTAAGTGGTTCTACATTATTTTCTACACAGATAATCTTTTTTTTCTTTTTTCTTTTTTTGAGACAGAGTCTCGCTCTTGTCATCTAGGCTGGAGCGAAGTGGCGCAATCTCGGCCCATGGCTCACTGCAACCTCCGTCCCAGGGTTTCAAGCAATTCTCCTGTCTCAGCCTCCTGAGTAGCTGGGATTACAGGCACCCGCCACCATGCCTGGCTAATTTTTTTTGTATTTTTAGTAGAGATGGGGTTTTGCAATATTGGTCAGGCTGGTCCTCCACTACTGACCTCGGGTAATCCACCTGCCTTGGCCTCCCAAAGTGCTAAGATTACAGGCTTGAGTCACCATGCCTGGCTTCTTCTTTTTGTTTTTTTCAGAAGAGACAGGGTCTTAGATCTCTGGTCCAGGCTGGTCTTGATGGCTCAAGCGATCCTCCTGCCTTGGCCTCCCAAAGTGCTGTGATTGTAGCCATGAGCCACTGCACCCAGCCAGTCCTATTAGACGTATTTTAAATAGATGATAATGTTATTATTTTTAAGCAATTTTAAATTCATCTTGTTCAATGATCATTCTGTAGCCTAGACAAGAACACAAAATTTATCCTATGAAATCAGTTTGTTCTATTTCATCAATCAACGTATAAATGCCCTACTTCAAATGAAATTCACTTTTGCTATTTTAATGATGTTATAACCCAAGATCTTCATTTATTATTTGGGGTGCTTCTCTTTCTCTACACACACATATACACACATGTGTGCATATATTATCTATCATTTTATACTTGGCATGTGATTAACAGGTCAATTCTATAAAAAGAAATAGGGTTACCAACAATTTTTAAAACCCACTCTCATTCAACCAGCCTCCTTCTTAATCTAATAAATAAAACTTCAAACTTCAGAAGAAATGTATAAGAAACGAACCAAATAATTGCTATAAAACACCTTTTGATTTTCTGTACTCAAGGAAAAGTGATTGATTCCTTCTCTGCAATAATTAACTACCCCTTTAATATGGTGGATACCTCTCCCCCAACTCACCAAGAACATTTCAGTAACAAGATACTGTGAAATAAATTATTATTTACTTTTTCCCTGTCTATATATGCTCTACTTGTTTGTATATTTGAGACTTTAAAATACCTCAAAGAAAAGTGACTATTTTAATTTTTCAAAAAAGTGCGTAAATATATACTTACTGTTGTTATTAGTGTCAAGTGATGACTCCCATGTTGAATCTGCACTTTCACAATTTGAAATGCTGGAAGGACAGGTTCTGCTACACTCTTCAGTTTTCAAAATGTCATCAGCACATTTGTGAGAAGTGGCTGAATTCACCAAGTTAGGTGTTTTCTCAACAAGCACAAAGCCAGAGTCTTCTGAACATAAAATGTTGTCACTTTGCTTTTTATCATGTGATTCTGAATTGGAGTTTGTTTCTAAATGGAAAACTATCTGGTCAGTTCTCTTATCATCCACGGGAATGGTTACTGCAGTCTTTGGCATCTGAACAGTACCATTCAATACACTGCGTGGATAGCAAGTGGACTTTAGACTACAAATCCCTTCATGCTCAAAAAGGGATCCTGTAACATTTGTCTGATATTCAGAATGGTTTTCAGAAGTGTTCAGTGAATCTTTTGCCTCTTCTGTAAAGACTCTGATGGGAAAATCTGTTGTTTTACTTGGATTTTGGTCTGAACAAACAACTTGTGTCAACTTTGTTTCTGAATGAATGATTTCTTCTAATGGTTTTATGCAATTCTGAGAGAATACTTTACTTTCCTCTGATATTGAATTTTTATTGGAGTCCGGTGAGGATGTACCATTTTCAGAATGTCCACATTTGCCAGTTATGACACTAGGATTGAAACTCTGATTACCACTCAGAACATTACTTCCAACTGCTGCTGTTTTCAGTGCTTTGACATGCCTTGACTTATTCAGCATCTCTACTTGCTTCCGGCAACTTTGGGGCATTGTTTTTTTGGCTTTTAATATCTTCCGTTTACTTCTATCTGGACTTGCCATCTTTCATATCCTGGAATTTAACACATCATATTTAAATTCATTTCGCTAGTGAATAAAAGTTATTTACTACTGAATTAAAGTTATTTGCAATATTAAAATAACATTGATACTCTCTCTCTAGATTTAAACAATCATTTTACTGGAAATTATATCCATTTTCATGACACTGAAAACACAGAAATCATTTGTACTGTTTCTATAAATTTAAACTACGTAAATTCAAAATCTATATTGCTAGTATGCCTTTACTTGACGCTATGCCTGATAGTTTTATCTAGCCACTTCTTGTTATATCATCTCAGCACTATAACCATTCACTTTTTATTTATCCATCCAGGTAAGTCATGGTTTAAACAACCTAAATATTAAATTGCACTTATTCATAAAACAAAAAAAAAAAATGCTTTGTATAAAACATTCCATTTTCTATACATAGTAGCTTCTGTTTCAGTTTTCCTAATGTTCAAGTTTCTAAAATAAATGTGGCCAGGTGCAATGGCTCATGCCTCTAATTGCCTCTGGGAGGCAGAGATGGGAGGATCATTTGAGGTCAGGAATTCGAGACCAGCCTGGCCAACATGGTGAAACCCTGTCTCTATTAAAAATACAAAAATTAGCCAGGTGTGGCGGTGCATGCCTGTAATCCCAGGTTCCTGTGAGGCTGAGGCAGGTGAATTGCTGAACCCAGGAGGCAGGGGTTGCAATGAGCAGAGATTGCCCCTTGGAATCCAACCTAGGAGACAGAGCAAGACTCCACCTCAAAAATAAAACCAAAACCCAAAAAACAAAAACCTGATATGTACACTAAATAAATCCAGAAAAACAGCAGAACACTCTTCATTAATTAAGATCCTAACATGCCTATACAATTCTATTTTTCCTATAGGACTGTGTATTATTTGATTGTTTCTTCATGAATACAATTTTTGAATTATTTTCCAGAGAGAGTGAACAAATCAAATCTTTCCTCTGGCATGGTTTAATAATCTATTTGCTAAAACTGATAATCATGATGCATAAAACTGGCAGCTTTGCCTGAAGACACTGCTAGAGTTTTGTGTCCTACAAATAAAAACATTCTTATATTAGTTTAAAGGCAGAATTCAATAAGGTGTGGCACATGCCTGTAGTTCCTGCTACTCAGAGGGCTGAGGCAGGAGGTTCACTTGAGCCTAGGAATTGACACTGCTGTGATCTGTGATTGCAACACTGCACTCCAGATTGGGTGACAAAGAGAGACCCTGTCTCAAGAAAGAAGAAAAAAAGCAGATCCCTATCAAAAAGAAGAAAATAAATACATGGTGATTTTATAACTGAATGTGCCATTTTATTATTTCTAACAAGAGGAAAGTGCTGTTTTGACTGGAAATTCATGAAAACTAAATCCTATACTTAAAATTTTAAACATCAGATAATTGGGAATTTTTCCCTGATTACCTTCTGGTTTCAAAAATTTCAAACTCTGGCTTCTTTCTCTATACTCATGTATTCCAGGTGCCAAGCACCAGAGACCACATTCCCAACACATTCAGACTGATAGGCTGTAATTACCTACATCCAGAAATGATTTCCAATCACAAACACATCCCACTAAACCCATACAAATCCCCCAATAGCGAAATGCCTAAAACCACTCTACTGCCAGCTGACACAAAGAAGAAATCAAGGTGAAGAGAGACAGGAGTCTTAAATGACTATAATTAAAATAGCTTACTATTTTAAATCTGATGAAAATGTCCAACCATGTGAACATATTATTACTACTGTCCTCCTAAGGGCCTTTGGAAAAGGACCAAACTAGGAAAAAGCGCCGAAATTGAAGCTTTGGAGTAAAAAAAAATGCCTCTACATTTGACGAATACAAAAGACATGTTTATGTGTTAATTACAAAGTATAATAAAGTGAACATCTTGGAACCACCCACAACAAATAAGTAGAATACGATTAGTAACTTGTATTTACTTATGTTTCTCCAAACCACATGCACCTCTTCTCCATCCTGATATATCCTAAATTTAGTTTATAATTCTATTATTTTTTCTGATTTCATTATAAATATTATATGTAAACAAGTATACTGTTTAATTTTGTTGTTGAACAAACTAGCTAATACTTGTATTAGTTATGTATAAAATTCATCCGTGTGCCTGTGTGTAGCAGTAATTCATGTTCCTCTTTGTATTATAATAATTCATTGGGTAGATACACCAAAATTTGTTTATTATCTGATCATCTATGAAGGATCTTTGGGTCACTTCCAGTTCCCTTTCTTTTTTGGACACAGGGTCTCAGTGGTCTGTTACCTAGGCTGGAGTGCAGCATGGGTCATGGCAGCCTCAACCTCCCAGGCTCAAGCAATCCTCCCACTTCAGCCTCCTAAGAGGCTGGGATTACAGGCATATACCACCACACCTGGCTCATTTTTAATAAAAAATTTTTGTAAACACCAGGTCTTACTATGCTGCCCAGGTTAGTCTGAAACTCCTGGCCTCAAGTGATCCTCCTGTCTCGGCCTCCCAAAGTGCTGGGATTACATCTTCAGTTCTTGTTGATGTTCTGACACAACACTGCTATTTTGAACATTTCTGTCTCAATGTGCCTATGCGTAAGCATCTCCTGAGTGCCTCTCTGGATACTGATAGGTATCCATGTTCAACTTTCCAGGAAAGCCAAATTACTTTCTGAAATAGTTTTACCAGTTTGCACATATAGTCAGTGTGTAAGAGTTACCACTGAGCCACATCCTCTTGAACGCTTGGTATTGCCAGACGTGATTTTAGCCAATCTACTTGGATAAAGAATTAGATCTCATGTCTTAATTTGCCTTTCCCTAATTACTAGCATCTTTCCATATGTTTATTAGCTATGTTCACTTGTCTGTAAAAATTTCTGGTTATTTCCTGCTCATAACTTCTTAGGTTGTCTTTCCTCTTTCATTTTCAAGGCATACTTAACATATAAACCATATTCCGGCCAGGGGTGATGGCTCACACCTGTAATCCGAGCAGCTTGGGAGGCCGAGGTGGGTGATCGCCTGACGTCAGGAGTTCAAGACTATCCTGGCCAACATGGCCAAAATCCCATCTCTACTAAAACTATAAAAATTCGCTGGGCGTGGTGGCACATGCCTGTAATCCCAGCTACTCAGAAGGCGAAGCAAGAGAATCGCTTGAACCTGGGAGGTGAAGGTTGCAATGAGCCGAGATCATGCTACTGCATTCTAGCCTGGATGAAAAACAGAGACTCTGTCTTTAAAAAAAAAAAAAAAAAAAAAAAAGGTCCAGTGCAGTGGCTCATGCCTGTAATCTCAGCAGTTTGGGAGGCTAATGTAGGCGGATCACGAGGTCAGGAGTTCGAGACCAACCTGGCCAATATGGTGAAATTTCATCTCTACCAAACATACAAAAATTAGCCATGTGTGGTGGCACGCGCCTGTAGTCCCAGCTACTCGGGAGGCTGAGGCAGAAGAATCGCTTGAACCCAGAAGGCAGAGGTTACAGTGAGCTGAGATCTCTCCACTGCACTCTAGCCTGGGCAACAGAGTGAGATTCCATAAAAAACAAAACAAAACAAAACAAAAACACCATATTCCTTTGTCAGTGCTTTGTTATATGAGTTACAGGTGTCTTATTAGGCTCTAATATTAAATAGTCAAATTAAACAATTTTTTTTATTTTATGGTTAAAGTTTGATTTCTCTTCTTTGTGAAATCCTTCCCTACCTCACAATGTATGAAATAGTAAAGCCTTCTGGTGGTAAAGAAGCCTTTCACTGATGTAAGTTATTGAAGGACATCGTGCTATACCATGGCTGTGCAATTATTACAGTACATGGAAGTAATGTGGAGGGTCAGCTCAAAGTGAATTACTGTTAATGTTCATAAAAAACATGAACTAAATGGTCGTTAAAATTACACACTTCATAACTGGTTAAACTTACAGCACTGAGGAGAGGTATTTCACCCTGAAAACCACTGCATGAGAATGCTTAGGGGAGACAAGTAAAACTGCCAATAAAAGGTGCAAGTTAAATATTGTTAACTGCACAGTTTGCCTGTCATAGAACCCGTTCATTCAAGTTGAATCCTTGCTAAGAGAATAAAAAACAATGACCCAAACTAATCGGGGAACGCTACCATCAACAGAACTCCTCTCTTCAGCCAATTTGAATTCTTTGCTGTCATATAAGCCACAACTCACAGATCTTTGAGATGGTAATACTGTCCTATAACACATGCTGCAAAAGATAAATTATATTTTCTCTAGTTTTAAAGATCTGTCTTTTACAATTTAAGTCCTTAATCCATCTAGAATTTATTTTAGTATATGGAAAAGAGGAAAGGACCTATTTTCATTTTTCCCTCAGATACATAATTGCTTGGTGGTATCCTCACTGTTAATTTTGTTTTGAAATCATAAAACTATCTATCGTACTTTTAATCTGTTTTATAATGATATAAATCCTACTGAACATAATGTTGACCATCCTTACCTTTAACGTTTTATTTTTTGAGATGGAGTTTTGCTCTTGCTGCCCAGGCCGGAGTGCAATAGTGTGATCTTGGCAACCTCCACCTCCCGGGTTTATGCGATTCTCCTGCCTCAGCCTCCCAAGTAGCTGGGAGTACAGGTGCGTGCCACCATGCCCAGCTAATTTTGTATTTTTTAGTAGAGATGGGATTTCTCCATGTTGGTCAGGCTGGTCTTGAATTCTCGACCTCAGGTGATCCGCCTGCCTCGGCCTCTCAACGTGCTAAGATTAAAGGCGTGAGCCACCATGCCTGGCTTGCCTTTAACATTTTTATATCAATTTATGTTTCTTGTAATACTTAAAAATATTTTAAACCTAATGAATATGTCTTTCAACAAAAATTTAATTCATTTACATTAGTTATTCATGCCATATTAAAGCCTTAATTTACATTAGAGTATCTTCTGCCGTTTATGTATTGCTATTTTAGTTTTACTTATTATTTACATTATTATTTATTATTAAGGTGTCATTAATTTTTTTTTTTTTTGAGACGGAGTCTCACTCTGTCACCCAGGCTAGAGTACAGTGGTGCTATCTTGGCTCACTGCAACCTCCACCTCCCAGGTTCAAGCAATTCTCCTGCCTCAGCCTCCCAAGTAGCTGGGACTACAGGAACATGCTACCACCTCCAGCTAATTTTTGCATTTTTAGTAGAGATGCAGTTTCGTCTTGTTTGCCAGGCTGGTCTTGAACTCCTGACCTGTGATCCACTTGCCTTGGCCTCCTAAAGTGCTGAGGTTACAGATACGAGCCACAGCACATGGTTTAACTTTCTTTTTTTTAAAGATCTCAATCTGCTTCCCAATTGCATGGACTTGACTACCTTTCAAGGTTTCTGGCCAGGCACAGTGGCTCACACCTGTAATCCCAACACTTTGGGAGGCTGAGGTAGGCAAATTACTTGAGGTCTGGAGTTCAAGACCAGCCTGGCCAACATGGTGAAACCCTGTCTCCACTAAAAATACAGAAAAAACAAAACAAAACAAAACAAAAAAACTAGCCAGGCATGATGGTAAGCACGTGTAATCCCAGCTACTCAGGAGGGTGTGGCAGGAGAATCAGTTGAACTCAGGAGGTGGAAGTTACAGTGAACGGAGATTGCACCATTGCACTCCAGCCTGGGCAACAAGGAGGATATAAACATTCATGTAAAAGTTTTTATGTGGATGTACTGTTTTCATGTCTCTTTGCTCTATATACCTAGAAACAGAATTATTCAGTCATGTGGTAACTGTAGATTTAACCTTTTGAGGAACTACCAGGCAGTTTCCCAAAATGTCTGGAACAACTGACGTCCACAGCAGCAGTGGATGAGAGTTCCAATTTTAACACCTTTTCAGCAACACTTCTTATCTGTTTGTCTTAGTATACTCATCCTGTTGCAAGTGATGTGGTGCCTCATTGTCATTTTGACTTGCATTTACCTGATGGCTAATGATGTTGTCCATCTTTTCATGTGCTTCTTGGAAGCTTGTGTATCTTCTTTGGATAAATGACAATGCAGATTCTTTGAGAGGTTATAAACTATTATTTGCCTTTTTATTACTGGCCTGTAAGAATTCTTAATATAGTCTAGATTAAGTCCCTTATAATATTTACAAGCTTTCCCTTGCATTCTATGAATTGTCTTTTCTATTCCTTGATGGTATGCTTCAAAAACAGTTTAAAATTTTCATAAAGCATAATTTCTGAAGATTTAAAAACATATTTACCTGTGTTTTTAGCAAAGACATCACTGCCTAATCCAAGGTCCTAAGAATTTTAAAGTTTTGTAAGTGCTTATATTTAGGTTTTGGATCCATTTTCAGTTAAGTTTTGCATATGGTGAGAGATAAGGGTCTCTATGTATTCTTTTGATGTGGAAATCCAGTTCTTCCAGCATGATTTTAAAATGCCATTACTTCCCTTATTGATGTTTTTTTATGACACCCTCATAAAAAACAAATTGACTTTAAATGAGAAGGTATTATTTCTGGGTTCACAATTCTATTCCATTTGTGTGTAAGTCTGTACCACACCATCTTGATTACTGTCATTTGTGAGAGAAGTTTGGAATTCAGGATGTGTAAGTTCTTCAACTTTGTTCTTCTTGGTAAATACTGTTTTGGCTACTGTGGATCACCTGAATTTCCATATGAATTTTAGGATCAGATTCTCAATTTCTGTCTAGTATGAGTGTAGTGTTGTTCCCTGCTATTATTGTACAGCTGTCTATCTCTCTAGCTATAGTTATATTTAAGGAATTTGGGTAGCCCAGTGTTGAGTGCATGCATATTTAGGATTGTTATATCCTCTTGTTGAACTAATCCCTTTATTATTAATAATCATCATGTTTGTCTTTCTTTACTCCTTTTGATTTAAAGCTGATTGTATGTGAAATATGCATAGCTGCTCCTGCTCATTTTTGGTTTCCACTGCCCAGTGTATCTTTTTCCACCCTTTGACCTTCAGTCTAAATGTGTTTCCGGTAAGCAGCATACACTTGGTTGATGGGATTTAAAAATCTGTTCCATCGATCTCTCTTTTAAGTGAAGCATTTACTCTGCTCATGTTCAGTGTTAACATTGCTATGAGAGGTTTTGTTCCTGTCACATTGTTGATTATTACCTAGTTTTATAAATCTTTCCTTCTTTTTCTCTGTCTTTGTGGTATAGTGGAATTATATTGTGTTGCCATTTGATTCCTTTCTCTTCTGCCTTTATGTGATTATTTTATATGACCTCCGATTCTTATATTTCCATGAGGTTGTTTTTTTTTCTTTTTCAGTTATTTCCAGTTTTCCTTTAATTTATAACTTTGCTGGGTATACACTAGGTGTATAAAATTATGGGGTACATAGATACTTGGATACAGAAATGCAATGCTTAATATCACATCTTGGTAGATGGGGTATCCAGCTCCTCAAGCATTTATCCTTTGTATTACAAACAATCCAATTACAGTATTTTAGTTATTTTTGAATGTACAACTAAATTATTGATGACTATAGTCAGTCAGCTGTGCAACTGAATGCTAGGTTACTAGCTCTTATTCATTCTAACTCCTTTTTTTTTTTGAGACAGAGACTCACTCTGTCACTCACGCTGGAGTTCTGTGGCACAATTTTGGCTCACTGCAACTTCTGCCTACTGCATACATGTGATTCTGCTGCTTCAGCCTCCTGAGTAGCTGGGATTACAGGTGACCACCACCACCATTCCAGACTAACTTTTGCATTTTTTTGTAGAGAGGCAGTTTTGCCATGTTGGTCAAGCTGGTCTCAAACTCCTGGCCTCTGGTCATCTATCTGGCTGGCCTCCCAAAGTTCTGGTATTACAGGTGTGAGCCCCTGTGCTTGGCCCATTCTAACTACTTTTTATATCCATTAATCATTCCCATCTTCCTCCCCAACACCAAATACCTTTCCCAGCCTCTGGAAACCATCCTTCTACTCTTACCATATATTGAAATGTTTTAATTTTTACCAACCACAAATAAGTGAGAACTTAAGTGTGTCTTTCTGTGCCTGGCTTATTTCACTGAGGATAACGACCTCTAGGTCCATCCACGTTGTTGCAAATGACAGATCTCATTCTTTTTCATGGTTGAATAGTATTCTATTGTATATATGTACATTTTCTTTATCCATTCATCTGCTGATGAGCACTTAGGTTGTTTCCAAGTCCTGGCTATTGTGAAAAGTGCTGCAATAAACATGAAATTATAGATATCCTTTTGATATACTGATTTCCTTTCATTTGGGTATATATTCCGCAGCAGAATTGCTGGACTGCAGGGTAGCTCTATTTTTAGTTTTTTGTAAGGAACTTCCAACTGTTCACCCTACTAATTGTACAAATTTACATTCCCACCAACAATGTACAAGGATTCCCTTTTTTATACATCCTCATCAGCATTTCATATTACCTGACTTTTGAATAAAAGCTATTTTAAGTGAGGTGAGATGATATCTCACTGTAGCTCTGATTTGCATTTTGCTGATGATCAATGACATTAGGCAGCTTTTCACATGCCTGTTTTCCATTTGTATCTTTCCTTTTGAGAAATGTCTATTCAGGTATTACTGTTTTATAATTGCATGATCAGATTATTTCCTACAGAATTGTATGAGCTCCTTACATTCTGATTATTTATGCCATGTCAAACATGTAGTTTGCAAATATTTTCTCCCATTCTGTGCCTTGTCTCTTAGTAGATTGTTTCCTTCGCTGTGCAGAAGCTTTTTAACTTGAAGTGATCCAATCTGTCCATTTATCATTTGGCTACCAATGCTTATAAATATTTTTCTGCCCAGAACCATGTCCTAGAGAGTTTCCACAATGATTTCTTCCAGTAGTTACAGAGTTTGGGGATCTTAGATGTAAGTCTTTAATCTATTTTGACTTTTTATATACAGTGAGAGAGATCAAATTTCATTATTCGGTATGTGAATATCAGGTTTTCCCAGCACCATTTATTGAAGACTGTCTTCTTGCAAATGTTTGTTCTTGGCACCTTTGTCAAACATGAGTTCACCGACGACAGTTATATGGATTTGTTTCTGGGAAACCAATTCTATTCTACTGTTCTGCCTGTTTTTATGCTAGTATCATGCTGTTTTGGTTACTATAGCTCTGTAGTATTTAACTTGAAGTAAGGTAATGTGATTCCTCCAGTTTTGTTCTTTTTGTTCAGAACAGTGTTAGCTATTCTTGGTCTTCTGTGGTTGCATACTAATATTAGGATTGTTTTGTCTATTTCTGTGAAGAATGCCATTGATATTTTGATAGGGACTGTACTGAATATGCATACGGCTTTAAGTAGTATAAAGATTTTTTTGTGTCCTCTCCAAATTCTTTCATCAGTGCTTTTTTTTCTCTCTGAGACGGAGTCTTGCTGTGTCACCCAGGCTGGGGTCTAGAGTGCAGTGGCATGATCTTGGCTCAATGCAACCTCCGCCTTGCAGGTTCAAGCCATTCTTCTGCCTCAGCTTCCTGAGTAGCTGGGATTACAGGTGTAAACCACCACGCCCAGCTAATTTTTGTATTTTTAGTAGAGACAGGGTTTCACCATGTCTCAAACTCCTGCCCTCATGATCCACCCGCCTCGGCCTCTCAAACTGCTGAGATTACAGGCGTAAGCCATTGTGCCTGGCCTTCATCAGTGTTTTACAGTCCTCATTGTATCTTTCACTTCTTTGGTTAGCTAGTAGGTATTTAATCTTGAAGACAGATGACAATCACTACAGCTCGACTCTCAGAAAGCCAAATTCCTAGGAAAAGGGGGAGAGTACTACATCAAGGCAATACCCTGTGGGACAAAAGAATCTACAACAGCCTTGATGCCTAGATTTTTCCTCCGACGGAGCCTACCCAAAAGGGAAGGAACCAGAAAACCAACTCTGGTAATATGAAGAAACAAGGTTCCTTAACACGCCCTCCCCACCCACCGCCTCCAAAAAAAAAATCACACCAGCTCACCAGCAATTGATCCAAACCAAGAAATCCCTGATTTATCGGATAAAGAATTCAGATAGTCGTTATTAAGCTAATCAAGGAGACACCAGAGAAAGGCAAAGCCCAATTTAAGGAAATAAAAAAAAATCATTCAAAAAATAAGGGGAGAAATCTTCAGTGAAACAGGTATCATAAATAAAAAACAATCGGCCAGGCACGGTGGCTAACGACAATAATCTCAGCACTTTGGGAGGCCAAGGTGGGCGGATCACCTGAGGTCGAGAGTTCAAGAAATGAAGTGACCAACAAGGTCAGTTTCTCCAGCCTGACCAACAAGGAGAAACCCCGTCTCTACTAAAAATACAAAACTAGCTGGGTGTGGTGGCATATGCCTGTAATCCTAGCAACTCAAGAGGCTGAGGCAGGAGAATCACTTGAACCTGAGGGGCAGAGGTTGCAGTGAGCCGAGATTGTGCCATTACACTCCAGCCTGGGCAACAAGAGCAAAACTCCGTGTCTAAATAAATAAATAAAATAAAAAAACTTCAGGAAATAATGAACACATTTATACAAATGCAAAATACTCCAGAAAGTCTCAGCGATCAAATTGAACAAGAAGAAAACTTTAGAGCTTGAAGACAAGGTTTTCGATTTAACCCAATCCAACAAAGACAAAGAACAAAGCATAAGAAAATACGAACAAAGCCTCCAAGAAGTCTGGGATTATGTTAAACAACCAAACCTAAGAATGATCAGCATTCCTGAAGAAGAGAATGCCTAAAAGTTTAGAAAATGTCTATTTCGGGGAATAATCAAGGAAAACTTCTTGGACCTTGTTAAAGACCTACACATCTAACTAAATACAAGAAGCTCGAAGATCACTTGGGAAATTCATTGCAAAAAGGTCATCACCTATGCACATTGTCCTCATCTTATCTAAAGTTAAAACGAAGGAAAGAATCTTAGGAGCTGTAAGGAAAAACACCAGGTAATCTATAAAGGAAAAAATATCAGATAAACAGCAGATTTTTCATCAGAAACCCTACAAGCTAGATGGCATTGGGGCCCTATCTTCAGTCTGCTTAACACAATTATCAGTCAAGAGTTTTGTACCCAGTGAAACTAAGCTTCATAGGTTAAGAAAAGATACGGTCTTTTTCAGACAAACAAATGATGAGAGTATTCACTATGCCCAAGCTAGCTCTATAAGAACTGCTTTAAGGAGCTCTAAATCTTGAAACAAATCTTGGAAACACATCAAAACATAACTTTTTTAAAGCATAAACCTCACAGGACCTATAAAGCAAACATACAATAAACAAACAAAAAACCACGGTATAAAGGCAACAAATAGCATGATGAATGAAATAGTACCTCACAACTCAATACTTACTGTATCAGTCTGTTTTCATGGTACTGATAAAGGCATGCCTGAGACTGGGACGAAAAAGAGGTTTAACTGGACTTAACAGTTCCACCTGGCTGGGGAGGTCTCAGAACCGGTGGGAAGCAAAAAGATACTTATGACATGGCAGTGGCAGAAGAAAAATGAGGAAGAAGCAAAAGCAGAAACCCGTGATGAAACCATAAGATCTCATGAGACTTACTATTACGAGAATAGCATTAAAAAGACCAGCCCCCATGATTCAGGGACCTCCCTCTGGGTCCCTCCCACAATACATGTGAATTCTGGGAGACAAAATTCAAATTGAGATTCGGGTGGGAACACAGCCAAACCATATCACTAACATTAAATGCTCCACTTAAAATATACAGAATTGCACAATGGGTAAGAATTCACCAACCATCTGCTGCCTTGAAGAGACTCACCTAACATATAAGGACTCACTTAAGCCTATGGTAAAGGGGTGGAAAAAGACATTCTGTGCAAATGGACATCAAAAGTGAGCAAGAGTAGCTATTCTTCTATCAGATAAAGCAACAACACTTAAAAAAGACAAAGAAAGGGCAGGGCGCAGTGGCTCACGCCTGTAATCCCAGCACTTTGGGAGGCCGTGGCAGGAGGATCACGAGGGAAAGAGATCGAGACCATCCTGGCCAACACGGTGAAATGCTGTCTCTACTAAAAATACAAAAAAAATTAGCCAGGTATGGTGGCACGTGCCTGTGGTCCCAGCTACTCAGGAGGCTGAGGCAGAAGAACTGCTTGAACCCAGGAGGCGGAGGTTGCAGTGAGCCTAGATTGCGCCACTGCATTCCAGCCTGGTGACAGCGCAAGACTCCATCTCAAAGAAAAAAAAAAAAAAAAAAAAAAAGACAAAGAAGGACATTATATAATGATAAAAGGCGTTGTCCAACAGAAAAGTATCACAATCCTAAATATACTTGCACCTAACACTAGAGCTCTCAAATTGATAAAACAATTACTAAACTTAAGAAATGAGATAGCAACATAATAAAAGTCCGGGACTTCAATACTCCACTGACAGCACTCAGACAGGTCATTAAGAAAGAAAGTTAACAAAGAAACAATGGATTTAAAACTACACCCTGGAACAAATGAACTTAACATATATTTACAGGACATTCTACCCAACAACTGGAGAATATACATTCTATTCATTAGCACATGGAACTTTCTCCAAGACAGACTGTATGATAGGCCACAAAACAAGCCTCAATAAATCTAATAAAATTGAAATTATATCAAGTATGCTCTCAGACCACAGTGGAAAAAAACTGGAAATCAACTCCAAAAGGAACCTTCAAAAGCACTCAAATACATACAAATGAAATAACCTGCTCCTGAATTATTATTGGGTCAACAATGAAATCAAGATGGAAATTAGAAAATTCTTCAAACTGAATGACACAGAGATACAACCTATCAAAACCTCTGGGATATAGCAAAGGTGGTGCTAGGAGGAAAGTTCATAGCCCTAAATGCCTACATCAAAAAGTCTGACAGTACAATTTCAGGTCACACCTCAAGGAACCAGAGAAACAAGAACAAACCAAACTCAAACACAGAAGAAAGAAAACAACTAAGATCAGAGCAGAGCTAAATGAAACTGAAACCAAAAATATACAAAAGATAAATGAAACAAAAAGCTGGTTCTCTGAAAAGGTTAATAAAACTGATAGACCATTAGCAAGATTAACCAAGAAAAGAAGAGAGAAAAACCAAATAAGCTCAATTAGAAACAAAATGGGAGATATGACAACTGACACCACAGAAATAGAAAAAATCATTCAAGGCTAACTGAATGATTATCCTTGAATGCTATAAGGTTATACGCATACAGTTTATGCGTATAACCTAGAAAACCTAGAGGAGATGGATACACTCATGGAAAGATACAATCCTCCTAACTTAAATGAGGAAGAATTAGATACCCTGAAAGACCATTTAACATGCAGCAGATTGAAATGGTAATTAAAAAATTACCAACATAGGCCAGGCACAGTGGCTGACACCTGTAATCCCAGCACTTTGGGAGACCAAGGTGGGTGGATCACCAGAGGTCAGGAGTTCAAACCAGCCTGGCCAACATGGTGAAATCATATCTCTACTGAAAAAACAGAATTAGCCAAGCATGGTGGCGTGTGCCTGTAATCCCAGCTACTCTGGAGGCTGAGGCAGGAGAATTGCTTAGAACCTGGAAGGCAGAGGTTGCAGTGAGCTGAGATAGCACCCCTGCACTCTAGCCTGGGTGACGGAGCAAGACTCTGTCTCAAAAGAAAAAAAAAAAAATTTAACAACAGAAAAAGCTCAGGACCAGACAGATTCACAGCTCAATTCTACCATACATTCACAGAAGAACTGGTACCAATCCTGACTCTATTCCAAAAGAGAGAAAGGGGGAAGCCTCCCTAAACCATTCTTTGAAGCCAGTATCATCTTAATACCAAAACCAGGAAAGGACATAATCAAAAAAGAAAACTACAGACCAATATCCCTGATAAACATAGATGCAAAAATCCTCAACAAAATACTAGCTAACTGAATCCAACAATATATTAAAAAGATAATCCACCATGATCAAGTTGGTTTCATAACAGAAATGCAGGGATGGTTTCACATATGCAAGTCAATAAATGTGATACACCACATCAACAGAATTAAAAACAAAAATCATATGATCATCTCAATAAACACAGAAAAAAGACTAAGCAAAATCCAGCATTGCTTTATGATTAAAATGCTCAGTATAACTGGCGTACAAAGAACATACCTTAATGTAATAAAAGCCATCTATGATAAATCCACAGCCAACATAATACTGAATGGGGAAAAATTGAAAGCACTCCATCTGAGAACTGGAACAAGACAAGGATGCCCACTCTCACCACTTCTGTTTCTAGCCAGAGCAATCAGACAAGAGAAAAAAATAAAGGGCATCCAAATCAATAAAGAAGAAGTCAAATTGTCACTGTGTGCTCATGATGTGACTGTATACCTAGAAAAACCCTAAAGATTCCTCCTTTTGGAAGCTTTTTAGCTTCCAAAATAACAAAATAATTCAGCAAAGTTTCCAAATACAAAAGGTACACAAATCTGTAGCTCTCCTACACACCAGCAGCAACCAAGCTGAAAAACAAATCCAGAACTCAACACCTCTTACAATAGTTGGGAAAAACACACATACACACACACACACAAACTTAGGAATGTACCTGATCAAGAAGTCAAAACACCACTACAAGGAAGATCACAAAACACTGCTGTAAGAAATCATAGATGACACAAACGGAAACATATCCCATGCTTAGGAATGGGTAGAGTCAATAAATATTGTGAAAATGACTATACTGCCAAAAGCAATCTAAAAATTCAATGCAATCCCCACTAAAATACCACCATCTTGTTTCACAAAACTAGAAGATGATTCCTAAAATTCATATAGAACCAAAAAAAAAAAAAAAAAAAAAAAAAAAAGCCTGTATACCCAAAGCCAGACTAAGCAAAAAGAACAAATCACATTACCTGACTTCAAACTATACTATAAGACCATAGTCACCAAAACAGCATGGTGCTGGTATAAAAACAAGCACACAGACCAATGGAACAGAATAGAGAACCGAGAAATAAAATTAAATACTTAAAGCCAACTGAGCTTTGACAAAGCAAACAAAAACATAAAGTGGGGAAAGGGCACCCTACTCAACAAATAGTGTTGGAATCATTGGCAGGTCACATGTAGAAAAATGAAACGGGATCCTCATCTCTCACCTTAGACAAAAATCAACTCAAGATGGATCCAGGACTTAAAGCTAAGACCTAAAACTATAAAAATTCTAGAAGATAACATCAGAAAAACCCTTTTAGACATTGGTAGGAAAGGATTTCATAACCAAGAATCCAAAAACAAGTGCATCAAAAACAAAGATGATTAGGTGGAACTTAAACTAAAGAGCTTTTGCACAGAAAAAGGAATGGTCACCAGAATAAACAAGACAACCCACAGAGTGGGAGAAAATCTTTACAGCCTATACAGCCAACAAAGGACTAATATCTAGAATCTACAAGACACTCAAAACAAATTAGCAAGAAAAACAACAAAACAAAACAAAACAAAAAACAACCCATCAAAAAGTTGGCTAAAGATACGAACAGGCAATTCTCCAAAGAAGATATACAAATGGCTAACAAACATATGAAAAATTCTCAACATCACTAATGATCAGGGAAATACAAATCAAAACCACAATGTGATACCACCTTACTTTTTTAATAGCCATAATAAAAAGTCAAAAAATAATAGATGTTGACCTGGATGTGGGGAAATGTAACATTTCTATACTGCTGGTGGGAATGTAAACTAGTACAACCATCATGGAAAACAGTGTGGAGATTCCTTAAAAAACTTCCTTAAAGTAGAACTACCATTTGATCCAGCAATCCCACTATTGGCTATCTACCCAGAGGAAAAGAAGTCATTATACGAAAAAGATACATGTACAGCCATGTTTACAGCAGCATAATTCACAATTGCAGAAATATGGAACCAGCCCAAATGCCCATTAATTGAGTGGATAAAGACACTGTGGTGTATATATGATGGAATACTATTCAGCTATAAAAAGAAATGAATTAATGGTATTTGCAGCAACCTGGATGGAACTGAAGACTATTATTCTAATTAAAGTAACTGAAGAGTAGAAAATCAAACATTGCATGTTCTCACTCATAAGTGGGGGTTAAGCTATGAAGACGCAAAGGCGTAAGAACGATACAATGAAGACTGGGGACTCAGGGGAAAGGGATATGAGGGATAAAATATTACAAATTGAGTTGTGCATGGTGCTCGGGTGATGGGTGCACCAAAATCTCACAAATCACCACGAAAGAACTTACTCATGTAACCAAATACCACCCGTTACCAAATAACCTAAAGAAAACAAATAATCCATCAAAAGGTTGGCTAAGGACATGAACAGGCAATTCTCCAAAGAAGATATACAAATGGTCAACAAATATATGAAAAAATGCTCAATATCACTAATGATCAGGGAAAGGCAAATCAAAACCACAATGTCATACCACCTTACTTTTCTAAGAATGGCCATAATCACAAAGTTTGATTATTTTGATTTCTTTTTCTTATCATTCACTGTTGGCCTATAGAAACGTTACTGAATTTTGTATGGTGATTTTGTATACTGCAAGTTTACTCAATGTATCAGTGTTACTAGTTTGGTGGATTGTTTACGATTTTCCAAATATAAGATCATATCATCTGTAAATAAGGACAATTTGACTTCTTCCTTTCCAATTTGCATGCCCCTTATTTCTCATCTGATTCATCTAGCTAGGACTTCTAGTACCATGTTCAATAACAGTGGTAAAAATGGACATCCTTGTGTCCCAAATCTTAGACCAAAGGTTTGTAGCTTTTTTTTTTTTTTAATAGGTTTTCCCCATTCAGTATGATATTAACTGTGGTCTGTCATATATGGCTTTAATTATGTTGAGATAGTTCCTTTTATACCCAGTTTTTTCAGGGTTTTAATCATACAGGGATGTTGAATTTTATCAAATACATTTTCAGCATCAAATGAAATGATCATATTTTTGTCCTTCACTGTGTTGATGTAATGTGTCACACTGATAGCTAGCGTATGTTGAACCTAGGTGAAATACTACTTAGTCATGATTAATAATCTTTTTAATGCATTGTTAAATTCAGTTTTCTACTATTTTGCTAAGGAATTTTACATCAACACTCATCAGAGATACTGGCCTGTAGTGTTTTTTTTTTCTTTTTTAATGTGTCTTTGTCTGGTTTTGGTACTGCTTAATAGGGGCCTCATGGAATGAGTTTGGAAGTATTCCCTCCTCATCTATTTTTCGAAATCGTTTGAGTAGGATTGGTATTATTTCTTTAAATACTCAGTAGAAATCAGTAGTGAAGCAATTGGGGTTCAGGCTTTTCTTTACTGGATGATGTTTTATTATGGCTTTGATCTCATTACTTGTTACTGGTCTGTTCAGATTTTGGATTTCTTAATGGTTCAATCTTAGCAGGTTGTATATGCCCAGGAAAGTATCCATTTCCTCTAGATTTTCCAATTTATCAGTCTATAGTTGTTCATAGAAGCCACAAATGATGCTGTGAATTTCTGAGGTATTCTTTTTCATAGTCTACGTAAATATTGGCTTTATCTTTTAAAAAACTAACTTTTCATTTCATTGATATTTTGTTTCTTCTGCCATGATATTTATTCTTTTCTTCTACTACTTTTGTGTTTGGTTTGCTCTTGTTTTTCTAGTTAAGATGCATCATTAGGCTAATTATTTTAAGTTGGCTGGTCACAGTAGTTCAGGCCTGTAATTCCAGGACTCTGGGAGGCCAAGGCAAGTGGATAGCCTGAGCCCAGGAGTTCGAGGCCAGCCCAAGCAACATGGCAAAACTCCACCTCTACAAAATATTTTTAAAAATAGCCACAGGTGGTGGTGCGTGCCTGTGGTCCCAGTTACTGGGGAGGCTGAGATGGGAGGATTGCTTCATCCTGTGGAGGTCAAGGCTATGGTTAGCCATGATCACACCACTGCACTACAGCCTGAGTGACAGAGCAAAACATTGCATGAAACAAAAATTAATCGAAGCTTTTCTTCTTTTTTTTTTTTTTTCTGTTTTTAGACAGATTCTTGCTCTGTTGCCCAGGCCGGAGTGCAGTGGCATGATATTGGCCCTCTGCAACCTCCACGTCCTGGGTTCAAGCAATTCTCCTGCCTCAGCCTCCTGAGTAGCTGGACTACAGGTACATGCCACCACACCCAGCTATTTTTACAAGACACGTGGTTTTACCATGTGGGCCAGGCTGGTCACAAACTCCTGACGTAAAGTGATCTGCCCGCCTCAGCCTCCCAAAGTGCTAAGATTACAGGCATGAGCCACCATGCCCAGCCTTGAATATTTTAAAACTTGTTTGGTAAACTAACCTATGGTATATCCTTGAGAACAATCCTTGTACCAAGAAGAATGTGTATTTTGCAGCTGTTGTATGAAATGTACTGTAAGTATGTATTAGGTTCATTTGTTGTATAGTGCAGATTAAGTCTGATCATTCTTGATTTTCTGTTGATCTGTCCAATACTGAAATGGGAGTCTCCAGCTAAGATTGCATTGATGTCTATCTCTCTTTTTAGCTGGAATAATATTTGCTTTATATATCTGGGTACTCCAGCATATATAATTAAATTGTTATAGCCCATTGGTGAATTGATCCCGTCAGCATTATATAATCACCTTGTCTCTTCTGACAGTTTTTGTCTTGAAATCTTTTCTTTTTCCCTGATACAAGTGTAGCACTGTTACTCTTTTTTGCTTTCCACTGATATGACATATCTTTACCTGGGAACAAAAAGCCGTTTATGGGTTCTGCTGCAGCAGACCTAAACGTACCTGCCCAGCAGCTCTGAATGAACAATGGAGCTCACAGCTCAGCATTTGAGCTCCTATAAAGAACAGACTGTCTCCTCAAGCAGCTCCCTGACCCTGTATATCCAAAGAGCCACCTCATAAAGGAGAGATCACACTGACACTAGGCGGGACAAAGATAGCAGAAGAAGAAAACTGGTAGCAACCCTTACTGTTCTGCAGCTGCTGCAGGTGATCCCCAGGCAAGCAGGGCCTGGGGTGGACATCAGCAGACCTACAGCAGAGGGGCCAGACTGTTAGAAGGAAAACTAAGAAACAGAAATAACCTCATCATCAACAAACAGAACATCCACTGAGAGACCCAACCTGAAAGCCAGCAACTACAAAGACAACAGGTGGATAAATCCATAAACATGGGAAGAAACCAGTGCAAAAAGGATGAAAACACCGCAAACCAGAACACCTCTCCTCCTACAAGGGATCACAACTCCTCACCAGCAGAACAAGTGCGATGAAATGACAGAATCAGACTTCTGAAGGTGGGTAGTAAGAAACTTCTGCAAACTAAAAGAACATGTTCTAACCCAATGCAAAGAAACTAAGAACCTTGAAAAAAGATTTGACGAAATGCTCACGAGAACGGACAAAATAGAGAGGAATATAAGTGAATTGATGGAGCTGAAAAACACAACACGAGAACTTCGCGAAGCATGCACAAGTTTCAACAGACGAATTGACCAAGCAGAAGAAAGGATATCAGAGGTCGAAGATCAACTCAATGAAATAAAACGGGAAGGCAAGAATAGAGAAAAAAGGGTAAAAAGGAATGAACAAAGTCTCCAAGAAATGTGGGACTATGTGAAAAGACCTAATCTATGTTTGATAGATGTACCTGAATGCGACAAAGAGAATGAATCCAAGCTGGAAAATACTCTTCAGGATATTATCCAGGAAACCTTCCCCAACCTAGCAAGGCAGGCCAATATTCAAGTCCAGGAAATACAGAGAACACCACAAAGATATTCCTCAAGAAGAGCAACCCCAAGGCACATAATCGTCAGATTCACCAGGGTTGAAATGAAGGAGAAAATACTAAGGGCAGCCAGAGAGAAAGGTCGGGTTACACACAAAGGGGAGCACATCAGACTCACAGCAGATCTCTCAGCAGAAACCCTACAACCCAGAAGAGAGTGGGGGCCAATATTCAACATCCTTAAAGAAAAGAACTTTCAACTCAGAATCTCCTACCCAGCCAAACTAAGCTTCATAAATGAAGGAAAAATAAAGTCCTTTGTGAACATGCAAGTACTCAAGAGATTTCATCACCACCATGCCTGCTTTACAAGAGCTCCTGAAAGAGGCTCTACACATATAAAGGAACAACCAGTACCAGCCACTCCAAAAACATGCCAAATGGTAAAGAGCATCAACACAATGAAGAATCTGCATCAACTAATGGGCAAAACAGCCAGCTAGCACCAAAATGGCAGTATCAAATTCACACATAACAATATTAACCCTAAATGTAAATGGACTAAATGCCCCAATCAAAAGACACAGACTGGCAAATTGGATAAAAAGCCAAAACCCATCGGTGTGCTGTATCCAGGAAACCCATCTCACATGCAAGGATACACAAAGGCTCAAAGTAAAGGGATGGAGGAAGATTTACCAAGCAAATGGAGAGCAAAGAAAAGCAGGAGTTGCAATTCTCATCTCTGATAAATTAGACTTTAAAGCAACAAAGATCAAAAGAGACAAAGAAGGACATTACATACTGGTAAAAGGATCAATGCAACAAGAAGAGCTAACGATCCTAAATATATACGCACCCAATACGGGACCACCCAGATACATAAGGCAAGTTCTTAATGACTTACAAAGAGACTTAGACTACCACACAATAAGAGTGGGAGACTTTAACACCCCATTGTCAATATTAGACAGATCAACCAGACAGAAAATTAACAAGGATATCCAAGACTTGAACTCAGACCTGGACCAAGCAAACCTAATAGACATTTACAGAACTCTCCACCCCAATCCACAGAATATACATTCTTCTCAGCACCACATCGCACCTACTCTAAAATTGACCACGTAATTGGAAGTAAATCACTCCTCAGCAAATGCAAAAGAACGGAAATCATAACAAACAGTCTCTCAGACCACAGTGCAATCAAGCTAGAACTCAGAATTCAAAAACTAACCCAGAACCGCACAGCTTCATGGAAACTGAACAACTTGCTCTTGAATGTTGACTGGATAAACAATGAAATGAAGGCAGAGATAAAGATGTTCTTCGAAACCAACGAGAATGAAAACACAACATACCAGAATCTCTGGGACACATTTAAAGCAGTCTCTAGAGGAAAATATATAGCAATAAGTGCCCACATGAGAAGCAAGGAGAGATCAAAAATTGACACCCTATCGTCAAAATTGAAAGAGCTAGAGGAGCAAGATCAAAAAAACTCAAAACCTAGCAGAAGACAAGATATAGCTAAGATCAGAGCAGAACTGAAGGAGATAGAGACACAAAAAACTCTTCAAAAAAATCAATAAATCCAGGAGCTGGTTTTTTGAAAAGATCAACAAAATAGACCACTAGCCAGATTAATAAAAGGAAAAGAGAGAATAATCAAATTGATGCAATAAAAAACGATAAAGGGGATATCACCACAGATTCCACAGAAATTCAAATCATCATCAGAGATTATTACAAACAACTCTATGCACATAAACTAGTAAACCTGGAAGAAATGGATAAATTCCTGGACACTTGCCTCCTCCCAACCCTAAACCAGGAAGAAGCTGAAACCCTGAACAGACCCATAACAAGGTCTGAAGTTGAGACAGCAAATAAGAGCTTACCACCCAAAAAAAGCCCAGGTCCAGACAGGTTCACAGCCAAATTCTACTAGACATACAAAGAGGAGCTGGTACCATTCCTTCTGAAACTATTCCAAACAATACAAAAAGAGGGAATTCTTCCCAAATCATTTTATGAGGCCAACATCATACTGATACCAAAACCCGGCAGAGACTCAACAAGAAAAGAAAACTTCAGGCCAATATGCATGATGAACATAGACGCAAAAATCTTCAATAAAATACCGACAAGCCGATTGCAACAGCACGTCAAAAAGCTTATCCACCATGATCAAGTAGGCTTCATCCCAGAGATGCAAGGCTGGTTCAACATACGCAAATCTATAAACGTAATTCACCACATAAACAGAGCCAAAGACAAAAACCACATGATTATCTCAATTGAAGCAGAGAAGGCCTTTGACAAAATTCAACAGCCCTTTATGCTAAAAACCCTCAATATGCTAGGTATTGACGGAACGTACCTCAAAATAATAAAAGCTATTTACGACAAACCAACAGCCAATATCATACTGAATGGGCAAAAATTGGAAGCATTCCCCTTGAAATGTGGCACTAGACAAGGATGCCCTCTCTCACCACTCCTATTCAATATAGTACTGGAAGTTCTAGCCAGAGCAATCAGGCAAGAAAAAGAAATAAAGGGTATTCAAATAGGAAGGGAGGAAGTCAAATTGTCTCTATTTGCAGATGACATGATTGTATATCTAGATGACCCCATCGTCTCAGCCCAAAATCTCCTGAAACTGATAAGCAACTTCAGCAAAGTCTCCGGATACAAAATCAATGTGCAAAAATCACATGCATTCCTATACATCAATAACAGACTGAAAGAGAGCAAAATCAAGAATGAACTGCCATTCACAATTGCCACAAAGAGAATAAAATACCTAGGAATACAACTAACAAGGAACGTAAAGGACCTCTTCAAGGAGAACTACAAGCCACTGCTCAATGAAATCAGAGTGGACACAAACAGATGGAGAAACATTCCATGTTCATGGTTAGGAAGAATCAATATCGTGAAAATGGCCATACTGCCCAAAGTAATTTACACATTCAATGCTATCCCCATCAAGCTACCAATGTCCTTCTTCACAGAAGTGGAAAAAAACACCTTAAACTTCATATGGAACCAAAAGTAAGCCCGCATAGCCAAGTCAATTCTAAGCAAAAAGAACAAAGCGGGAGGCATCACACTACTGGACTTCAAACTATACTACAAGGCTACAGTAATCAAAACGGCATGTTACTGGTACCAAAACAGAGATATAGACCAATGGAACAGGACAGAGGTCTCAGAGGCAACACAACATATCTACAACCATCTGATCTTTGACAAATCAGACAAAAACAAGCAATGGGGAAAGGATTCCCTGTTTAATAAATGGTGTTGGGAAAACTGGCTAGCCATGTGCAGAAAGCAGAAGGTGGACCCGTTCCAGACACTTTACACTAAAATTAACTCCAGATGGATTAAAGACTTAAACATAAGACCTAACACCATAAAAACTCTAGAAGAAAATCTAGGCAAAACCATTCAGGACATAGGCGTAGTCAAGGACTTCATGACCAAAATGCCAAAAGCATTGACAACAAAAGCCAAAATAGACAAATGGGACCTAATTAAACTCCACAGCTTCTGCACGGCAAAAGAAACAGTCATTAGAGTGAATTGGAAACCAACAGAATGGAAAAAATTTTTTGCAGTTTACCCATCTGACAAAGGGCTGATGTCCAGAATTTACAAAGAACTAAAACAGATTTACAAGAAAAAAACTAACAAGACCATTCAAAAGTGGGCAAAGGATATGAACAGATACTTTACAAAAGAAGACATACAGGAGGCCAACAAACATATGAAAAAATGCTCACCATCACTGGTCATCAGAGAAATGCAAATCAAAACTACATTGAGATACCACCTCATGCCAGTTAGAATGGTGATCATTAAAAAATCTAGAGACAACAGATGCTGGAGAGGGTGTGGAGAAACAGGAACGCTTTTACAATGTTGGTGGGAGTGTAAATTAGTTCAACCATTGTGGAAGACAGTGTGGCGATTCCTCAAGGACCTAGAAATAGAAATTCCATTTGACCCAGCAATCCCATTACTGGGTATATATCCAAAGGATTATAAATCGTTCTACTATAAGGACACATGCACACGAATGTTCACTGCAGCACTGTTTACGATAGCAAAGACCTGGAACCAACCCAAACGCCCATCGATGACAGACTGGACAGGGAAAATGTAGCACATATACACCATGGAATATTATGCAGCCATGAAAAATGGTGAGTTTGTGTCCTTTGTAGGGACATGGATGAACCTGGAAACCATCATTCTTAGCAAACTGACAGAAGAGCAGAAGATCAAACACTGCATGTTCTCACTCATAGGTGGGTGTTGAACAATGAGAACACATGGACACAGGGAGGGGAGTGCTACACATGGGTTCTTTTGGGGGGAAATAGGGAAGGGACGGTAGGGGGTGGGGA
This sequence comes from Sapajus apella, assembly GCF_009761245.1. Lineage (NCBI taxonomy): Eukaryota > Metazoa > Chordata > Mammalia > Primates > Cebidae > Sapajus > Sapajus apella. The sequence goes on along the minus strand of NW_022437039.1, from coordinate 7,471,811 downwards.
GTTGGGGAGCGATAGCAAGGGCAGAGATGCCAGATGTAGGTGACGGGGAGGAAGGCAGCAAATCACACTGCCACGTGTGTACCTATGCAACAATCTTGCATGTTCTTCACATGTACCCCAAAACAATGTAAAAAAAAAAAAAAAAAAAAAGAAAATAAAGACAAGGTTTTCAGGAAAAAAAAATTATCTTTTCCAATGCTTTATTTTCAGTCTACGTGTATCTCCGTATCTTTATAGGTGCAGTGTTTTTCTTGCAGGCAACAGAAAATAGGGTCTTTTTTAAAAAATGCATTGAACTACTCAACAGCTTTTGACTGAGGAGTTTAGTCCGTTTACATTAAATGTTATTATGTATAACTAAAGAGTTTCTCCAGTCATTTTGTTATGTTTTCTGGTTGTTTTGTAATCTTGTCTTCCTTCTTTCCTTTCTTCCTGTCTTCCTTTTAGTGTAGGTGATCTTCACTGGTGGTATAATTTCTTTTCACTTTGTGTATCTGTTGTATGTTTTTCAATTTGAGCTTACCATAAGGCTTGTATATACTATCTTATAACCCATTATTCTCTCAAACTGATGAGAATTTAACACTGATTGCATAAACAAATAAGCAAAAATATAAACTCTACACTTTATTCCCCTGCTTTTAACTTTCTGTTGTTTCTATTTCTTTTTGTACTGTGTATATCTTGAAAAGCTGTTATTAATATTTTTGACACGTTCAAAGTAGTTTACATACCACAATTATAGTCTTATAATAGTCTGTGTTTTTCTTTTTGCTACTACAGGGATTTTTTTTTTTTTTTTTTTTTTTTTGGTGGACTCTTTCGCCCAGGCTGGAGTGCAGTCGTGCAATCTTGGCTTACTGCAACCTCCGTGTCCTGGGTTCAAGCGATTCTCCTGCCTCAGCCTCCTGGGCAGCTGAGATTACAAGCATGTGCCACCACACTTGGCTTTTTTTGTGTGTTTTTAGTAGAGATGGGGTTTCAACATGTTGGTCAGGATGGTCTCGAATTCTTGATCTCAAATGATCTGCCCACCTCAATTTCCCAAAGTAATGGGATTACAGGCATGAGCCACCACTCCTGGCCTGTACCTTCAGATCATTTCTTATTGCTCATTGATATCCTTTTCCATCTAACTGAAAATCTCCCTTTAGCATCCCTTTGGGACAAGTCTGATGTTGATGAAATTCCCCAGCTTTCGTTTGTCTGGTAATGTCTTCATTTCTCCCTCATGCTTGAAGAACTTTTTTGCTGAATATACTATTTATTCTAGGATAAAAGTAGGGTTTTTGTTTGTTTTCCCTTCAGCATTTTATAGATATCCTGGCACTCTCTCCTGCCTGTAAGGTTTCCACGAAAAAGTATGCTCCAGATGTACTGGAGCTCCATTGCATGTTGTTCCTTTCTTTTGCTGCTCTTAGGAGACTTTCTTTATCCTTGACCTTTCAGAGTGTGATTATTACATGTCTTAAGGTAGTCTTCTTTGAGGTAAATCTGGTGTCAATAACCCTGTTGTAGTTGAATGTTGATATCTTTCTCTACGTTGGGAAGTTCTGTGATATTATCTCTTTTCAAAAACTTTGTTCCCCTATTGCTTTCCTATCTCCTGTTAGATTACTCTTAAATTTGCCCTTTTGAGGTTCTTTTCTAGGGAATATAGGTGTGCTTCATTTTTTATTCTTTTTTATCTTCTCTGTGTATTTTCAAATAGCCTGTCTTCATGCTAATTCTTTCTTCTCTTTGATCAACTGTGCTATTAAAAGTATCTGATAACATCCTTCAGAGTGGCAATCACATTTGTCAGTTCCAGAATTTCTGCTTGATTTTTTAAAATTATTTCAATCTTTCTTAAATTTATCTGACAAAATTCAGAATTCCTTCCCTGTGTTATCTTCAATTTCTTTCAGTTTCCTCACAACAGTTATTTTAAAATCCTGTGTCTGAAAGGTCACATATCTCTGTTTCTTAGGATTGTTCCCTGGTACCTTATTAGGTTCGTATGTTGAGGTCATGTTTTCCTGGATGGTCCTGATATGTCATCACTGCCTGGGTATTGAAGAGTTGGGTATTTTTGTGTTGTCTTTGCAGTTTGGGCTTGTTGGTGCCTATATTTCTTCAGGAGAAATTCCAGATATTCAGAGGGACTTGGGAACCCAAGCCCAATACTGCTGTGGTTCTTGCAGACTCAGAGAGGTACTGCCTTTGTGGTCCTGGATAAGATGTGAAAAAATTCCCTGGATTACAAAGCACATTTTTGTTCTCATCCCTTACTTTCTCCCAAACAAATGGAGTCTCTCTCTCTCTCTCTCTGCTGAGCTACCTGAAGCCAGGAGTGGGGTGACACATGCACCCCTGTGGCCACTACCACTGGGACTGTGCTCGGTCACACCTAGATCCAGCACAGCACTGAGTCTTGCCCAAGGCCTTTTGTAACCACTACCTGGCTACTGCCTCAAGACTCTTAAGGCTCTACCATCAGCAGGTGGAGAAGCAAGCCAGGTTTGTATCACTCCCTTCAGAGTGGTGAGTTCTTCCAGGCCCTAGGTGGCTCTGGAGATGCTGTCTGAGAGCCAGTGATTAGAGTCAAAAACCTTAGAAATCTAGCTGGTGTTCTATTCTATTGCAGCTAAACCTCAACCCACAAAACAAAGTATTTCCTGCTCTTCTCTTCCCTTTCTACAGGCACAGGAGCCTCTCTTGGTGGCCACTGTCACCACTAGCAAATAGGAAGTTGTGCCAGCCTACCACCAATGGTCACTTAAAGTCCAAGGACTCTTCCATCAGCTTGTGGTGGATGCTGCGAGGCCTAGAACTCACTATTCAGTGCAGTGAGCTCTCCTTTGGCCCAGGGCAGGTACAGAAATGCTCTCCAAGGGCCTAGGTCTATACTCAGGGACCCTAAGAGCCCACCTGAAGTGCTACACTACTGTTGCAGAGCTGGTACCCAAGTCCCCATTGATTTTCCCTCTACTTTGCTAAAGCACAGAGTCTTTCACCATAGCCACCACACCTGGGAATGTGCTGCGTCTGCACCTCAAGACAGCACATCTCAGCAATTCACTAACAATCCAGGTAGATTTTTACGGTTTTGGGGTATCCCTGTTGGTTATTCAGTGTCCAGGAGCTCTCCATAGTCGGCAAGTGATGAATCCGGCCAGGACTCGGTCCTTCACTTCAAGGCAACAGGTCCTAGAAATGTAGTCTGAATGCTAGGGCCTCACGACTCTACCCAGTGCTCTATGCTAGCTGTTACCTAAGATGCAAAGAGTAAAGAGGACTCTGTCTTGCATCTTAGCCGTTGTCTTAGATCTAAGATACAAGATCTTTGCTCTCCTCATCTCAAGCAGAAGGGAGGAGTCACTTCTGTTGCTGTAAGCTGTGCTATCTGGTGTTGGGGAAAGGGTAACACACGTAGTCTGTTAATTGTACGTGTTGGTGTTGTCTCTATGTCATGTGCTGTACTAATCCACTGGCTCTAAGCCCAGCCTAGCATGAGGACTTGCAAGGAATCGCAGTACTTGTGTCCTAGACTGCCTTTCAAGTTTACCTAGGACCCCAGAGCCCTTCAGCTTGTGGTGGCATGTCTTGACAGAACTCAAGTTCCAACCACTGGGATGGGTGATTCCCTTCTGGCTAATGCTGGTTCAAATGCTCCCTTGTGGATAGTTGCGGGCTGAGCCCAACACCACTTTGCTCTCTGCTATGACAAGACAGCACTGAGTTCAATACCAAGTTCCCTAGTCACTGTGCTCTCCATCCCTCAAATGAACATTCTCTCTCCAGCAGCTGCTGCCAGGGGATGAGGCGGTGAGGGGGGTAGTGGCCACAATTCAAGGTTGTCCTTCTTAAGTTCTTCAGTGCCTCTTTCAGGGATATGAAATTAAAATCAGTCACTGTGATTGCTCGCCTGATTTTTGCTTCATATAACAAGTGTTCTTTTTTTGTAGTTAGTTGTTAAAATCTGGTGTTCCTGCAGCAGGATATAATAGGTGAAGGCTTCTGTTAGGTTTTGAAAGGAAGTCAAGGGTTAAAGACAGACAGAGAACTGGCAGCTCAACAACAACACAGGTTTACTGTCAGCACAAACCTACATAGCAGGGCCAGCTTAGTGCCACAGCCCCACTGCTGCTTACAAGCTGGGATAATTATAGGTCTGGGTGGGAGGGATTTAGGTGGTATGGTTTGCTGCCTGGGAGGATGTTGATAAAATTTTCCTGTGGTCAGGTGTTTTGGCCTTTTGTCTGGCAGGATGTGATAAGAATATTCCTTGGGCCTTTGTCCAGTAAAATGTGGTAAGAATGAGGCAGGATGTTTCTCATGACCCGAACCCCTGTGGAATGTTTCACTGCAAAATGGTGGAGGGCTTACAAAATGGTGTGGTTTGAACTAACAGCTTCCATTCAGCCACCTTGCTCTGCCCCTTCCAGGTATCCTCATGATAATATTGGCCCTTTCTTTTTTTTTCAGATGGAGTTTTGCTGTTGCCCAGGCTGGAGTACAATGGCGTGAACTTGGCTCACTGCAACCTCCAACTCCCAGGTTCAAGCAATTCTCCTGCCTTAGTCTCCTGAGCAGCTGGGATTATTGGCGCCCACCACCATACCCAGATAATTTTTCGTATTTTTTCAGTAGAAACGGGGTTTCACCATGTCAGCCAAGCTGGTCTCAACCTCTTGACCTCAGGCAATCCACCCGCCTCAACCTCCCAAAGTGCTGGGATTACAGGCGTGAGCCACCATGCTCAAATACTGAGCTTTCATTAAGATGTTTAGGATTCCTTTGAAGGTTTCTTGTAGGGAGGGTCTACTAGTGATAAATTCCCCCACCATTTGCTTCTATAAGAAAAACTTTATTTCTCCTTCATTTATGAAGCTTCATCTAGTTGGATACAAAATTCCTGGTTCACAGGTTTTTTTTCTTTCAGCACTTTGACAATTCCATCCCATCCCATTCTGACTTGTAAGGTTACATGTGGTTGGGCCCAGTGGTTCATGCCTGTAATATCAGCACCTTGAGAGGCCAAAGTGGGCAGATTACTTTAGTCCAGGGGTTCGAGACCAGCCTGGACAACATGGGGAAATCCTGTCACTACTAAAAATATAAAACAATTAGCTGGGCATGGTGGTGCATGCTTGTAGTCCCAGCTACTCTGGAGGTGGTGGCATGAGAAATGCTTGAACCTGGAGGTAGAGGTTGCACTGAGCCATGATTGTGCCACTCCACACTATCCTAGGCAACAGAGTGAGACTCTGTCTCAAAAAAGAAAAAAATGCTGGGCACAGCGGCCATGCCTGTAATCCCAGCACTTTGGGATGCCGACGCGAGTGGATTACTTGAGGTCAGGGTCAGGATTTCGAGACTAGCCTGGCCAACGAAATGAAATCCCATCTCTACTAAAAATTACCCAAGTATGGTGGTGCACATCTGTAATTCCAGCTACTCAGGAGGCTGAGGCAGAAGAATTGCTTGAACCCGAAAGGCGGAGGTTGCAGTGAGCAGAGATTGCCCTAGTGCACTCTAGCCTGGGTGACAGAGTGAGACTATCTCAAAAAGGAAAAACAAAAGATTACTGTTGACAAGTCCACTGTTTGTCGAATGAAGTTTCTTTTGTAGGTGATTAGATGCTTTTCTCTTGCTGGTTTTATAATTCTTTCCTTCACCTTAACTTAATGACTATATGGCATTAAACCCATGTTGCAACATATTTTCCTAAGACTCATTAGGCCTCCCATGGCTAGGATAACTAAATCTCTTGCTAGACTAGGGAAGTTTTCATTAATTATTTCCTAAAAAAGTTTCACTAAATATTTGCTTTTCCTTTGGAAATACTGTTAATTCATCAGATCTGCTGCTTTATGTAGTCTCGTATTTTTAAAAGGCCTTCTTCCTTCTTATATAGTCTTTATTTTTGTCAACTAGGTTAATTCAAGATTCTTCTGCATTATCTAATCTACATTTGAAGCTTTCAAATGCATTACAAAATTTCTTCAATGAATTTTTAATTGCCATAAACTTCTGTTTCATTTTATGAAAAGACACCTATTTCTTCTTCATGTCTAAACTGGCTTTCCAATTTATTTGTATTGGTTTTCACATTTCCCTTGTATTTCATTAAGTTTCTTTAAAAACAGTATTTTGAGCACTTTAGTATTTCATTTATTATTTTTGGTTAGGATCCACTGCTAAAGAATTCCTATGTTCCTTTGAGGGGGTGTTATAATACCTTACTTTTTTATGTTTCCTGTAATGTTATGCTTATTTCTGCACATCCAGAGACATATTTGCTTCTTGGTATCATTAAATGTACTTTTACTAGGACAGGAGTTTTTTCTTGAGGATGTGACTTTGCTTCTGGACAAATTCAGTGGCAAAAATTCTATTATTTCTTTGGTTCTAAAATAAAAAGCCTCAGGGTGGTGGTTTTTCAAATGCCAGTCACACTAGCAGTGTACCAGGCAGGTGAGCAGGTTCACAACCTCAGTAGCCAGCATGGTATGGACAATTCTGATAACATGAAGTCATAATAATTCACCTCACTCCTGAGCTTGATGCACTTGTGTTACATGTTGTAATGCGCGATGTGGGGTGATCTCTAGACCAGTAGGTGACATTAACAATTAAAAGCCAGCTGCAGTGGTAGCAGTAGGGTTTATACCCAACATCCGTTAACCTGGAAAATCACTCATCTCCCCACAAACATCATAAGATGGAAACAGAAAAATCAAATATTGGACTTATTTTGAGCTTTAAACCAAATGAACGTAACATTCATATTCATAGAACATTCTACCTGTAGAATATATATTTTTCTCATTAGCACATGGAACATTCTCCAAGTTAGATCATTAGACCACAAAACAAGACTCAACTTTTTTTTTTTTTTTTTTTTTTTTTTGGGGAAAGGGTCTCCCTGCATTGACTAGGCTGGTCTTGCACTCCTTAGATCAAGCAATTCTAATACCTCAGCCTCCCAAAATGCTAGGATTACAGGGGGATCCACTGTATCTGGCTATGAACAAATTTTTTTTTTAATTTATTTTATTGCATTTTAGGTATTGGGGTACATGTGAAGGACATGCAAGATTGTTGCATAGGTACACACGTGGCAGCATGATTTGGTTCAACCATTGTGGAAGACAGTGTGGCGATTCCTCAAGGACCTAGAAATAGAAATTCCATTCGGCCCAGCAATCCCATTACTGGGTATATATCCAAAGGATTATACATCGTTCTACTATAAGGACACGTGCACACAAATGTTCACTGCAGCACTGTTTACAATAGCAAAGACCTGGAACCAACCCAAATGCCCACTGATAATAGACTGGACAGGGAAAATGTGGCACATATACACCATGGAATATCATGCAGCCATCAAAAACGATGAGTTTGTGTCCTTTGTAGGGACATGGATGAACCTGGAAGCCATCATTCTCAGTGAACAAATTTTTAAAAAACCAAAATTGGGCCGACATAGTGGCGCAAGCCTGTAATCCCAGCACTTTGGGAGGCTTAGGTGGGATGATCACTTGAGCTCAGGAGTTTGACACCAGTCTGGCAACATGGCAAAGTTCTGTCTCTACAAAAAATACAAAAATCAGCCAGGCATGGTAGTACATGCCTGTAGTCCCAGCTACTTGGGAGACTGAAGTGGAAGAATCGCTTGAGCCCCGGAGTTTAAGACTGCAGCAGGCCAAAAATCGTGCCGCTGCACTCTAGCCTGAGTGACAGAGTAAGACCTTGTCTCAAAACAAAAATCAGTATCATATCAAGTATCTTCTCAGACCACAGCAGATTAAAAATAGAAATCAATGCCAAGAGAATCTTTAGAGCTATAAATATATATGAAAATTCAACATGCTTCGGAACTATCACCGAGTCACTGAAAAAAGTAATATGGGCTAGGTGTGATGGCTCACACCTGTAATATCAGCACTTTGGGAGGCTGAGGTGGGCAGATCACGAGGTAAGGAGTTCAAGACTAGCCTGGCCAACGTGGTAAAACCATGTCTCTACTAAAAATACAAAAATTAGCTGAATATGGTAGTGGGCGCCTATAATCCCAGCTATTCGGGAGGCTGAGACAGGAGAATGGTTTGAACCCAGGAGGTGGAGGCTACAGTGAGCCAAGATCGTGCCATTGCACTCCAGTCTGGCAACAGGAGCAAAACTTTCTCAAAAATAAAAATTAAATAAATAACCCAGAAAAGAAAAGAAATAGAGACCCCAAAGAAGTATCAATAAAACAAAAAAAAAGTTGGTTCTTTGAAAATTTAAACAAAACTGGTAAGCTACCAGCTACACCAACTAAGAAGAGGTAAGATCCAAATAAACAAAGTCAGAAATTAAGAAGGACACATTACAGCTGATACCACAGAAATACAAAACATCAACAGAGACTACTATGAACAACTATGTACTGACAAACTGGAAACCCTATGGAAAATGGATAAATTACTATAAACATACAATATCCCAAGCCTTAACCCGTAAGAAACAGAAATCCTGAATAGATAATTAGTGAGCCTGAATCAATAAAGACTCTGAACAACAAAAGAGCCCAGAATCACATGGATTCACAGTAGAATTCTACCATACATAGATGAACTAATACCAATACTCTTGAAACTATTCAAAAAAAGAGGAGGGCATTCTTCCTGAACACATTCTAAGAAGCTAGTATCACTTTGATATCAAAACCAAACAAGGACACAACAACAACAACAACAACAAAACTACAGACTAACATCCCTAATAGATGAAACAATCCTAAACAACATACTAGCAAACTGAATCCAACAGCACATAAAAAAGACAATAAACTGGCTGGGCACAGTGGCTCACGCCTCTAATCTCAACACTTTGGGAAGCTGAGGTGGGCAGATCACAAAGTCAGGAGTTTAAGACCAGCCTGGACAACATGGTAAAACCCCATCTCTACTAAAAATGCACAAACTAACTGGGCATGGTGGCAGATGCCTGTAACTCCAGCTACTCAGGAGGCTGAGGCAGATCACTTGAACATGGGAGGTTGACGCTGCAGTCAGCTGAGATTGCTCCACTGTACTCCAGCCTGGGCAACAAGAGCAAAACCCATGTCAAAAGAAAAAAAAAAAAGGTAACAATGTGGGAATTCACTCAGAGTGGTGGCAAAAATATTAAAGAAAGTTACTGAATATAGTCTTAAACCCTTTTGAAAGGCCTAGGTTTTTTTCTATAGTTCTTGGCTGAAGGCAGCCTAAATCCCCTTTACATTTAGTTAATAAATAAAGCAAATAGCTAGGGTATGTGGGGGAGTTTACCTAACTAACTGTTTACTCACATATTCTTAAAACTAACCTTTGAGCTGGATGGCCCTCTGGGGGAAGGTCAACCACGGATATTACCTACTAATGGTGTTTGCTTGTTTTGGGCACAGGAACCTGTGCTTTAATTTTCGACCTCTAGTGGTGTTGACTTCATGAAGCCTTTGTCAATCGCACTTTACTAAATAAATGTGAATCTTGACTGGCTAGAAGGGCTGGCAGTTGCAACTGTTTACAGCACTCTCCAGGGTGCCTGTAAGCCCCCCAGACCATCAGACAAACTGGTAAAGCATAATATCTGTGTGTCAGTATACTTTATTCACCTGTCGCTGAATCAGGGTCTGCAGGACAGACCCGCACAGGTAGTGACCCTGACAAAATAAACCATGATCAAGTAGCTTTTATATCAAGGATGGTTCTACACATGCAAATCAATAAATGTGATTTATCACAACTAAGAACAAAAACCGTATCATCATCTCAATACGTACACAAAAAGCATTTCATAAAATTTAGTAGCCCTTCATGATAAAACCCCCAATATACACTATGCATTGAAGGAACATAGCTAAGGCCAAGAGCAGTGGCTCATGCCCGTAATGCCAGCATGTTGGGAGGCTAAGGCAGGTGGATCACCTGAGGTCAGGAGTTCAAGGGCAGCCTGGCCACAACATGGCAAAACTCTGTCTCTACTGAAAATACAAAATTTAGTCAGGTATGGTGGCAGGTGCCTTAATCCCAGCTACTCAAGAAGCTGCGGCGTGAGAATTGCTCGAACCTGGGAGACAGAGGTTGCAGTGAGTGGAGATTGTGCCACTGCACTCCAATTTGGTGACAGAGTGAGACTCTGCCTCAAGAAAAAAAAAAGAAGGAACATAGCTATAAATAATAGCTGCCATAAGGCCATATACAACAATCCCATAGCCAAAATCATATTAAACCAAGAATTATTTGAAGTATCCCCTTTAAAAACTTGAACAAAACAAAGATGCCCACTTTCACAACTCCTATTCAACATACTATTATATATCCTGGCCATAGCAATCAGGCAAGAAAGAAAGAAAGGGGAAATAGGATGTCAAAGTATGTTTGCTGATGATATGCAGCTCATGCCTGTAATCCCAACACTTTGGGAGGCCAAGGCGAGTGGATCACAAGGTCAGAAGTTTGACACCATCCTAGCTAACATGGCGAAACCCGTTTCTACTAAAAATACAAAAAATTAGCTGGGCATGGTGACATGTGCCTGTAGTCCCAGCTACCTGGGAGGCTGACGCAGGAGAATCACTTGAACGTGGGAGGCGGAGGTTGCGGTGAACCGAGACTGCACCACTGCACTCCAGCCTGGGCAACAGAGCAAGACTCTGATTCAAAGAAAAAAATAACAAAAACAAAAATCTGTAGCATTTCTATACACCATTAACAATCAAACTGAGAGCCAAATCAAGAAGGCAACCCCATTTACCATAGCTACAAGATGTAAAATAAAATATTCACGAATATTTTTAACCAAGGAGGTCAAAGACCTCCTATGCAAGGAAAACTACAAAAAAATGACAAAAGAAATTCTAGTTGACACAAACGGAAAAATATCTCATGCTCATTGGTTAGGAGAGCTAATATTATTAATATGGCCATACTGCCCAAAGCGATCTACAAATTCAATGCATTCACTATTGAAACACCAATGTCATTCTTCACTGAATTACAAAAAACAATCTTGAAATTCACATGGAACCAAAAGAGAGCCCAAATAGCCAATGCAATCCTAAGTAAACACAATAAAGCTGAAGATATTGCATTTATCTGACTTCTAATAATACTATAATACAAAGCTGATTGTAATCAAAACAGCACAGTTATGTATAGAAACAGACATACAGATCAACTAAACAGAGAACCCAAAAATAAAGCCACATATCTACAGTCAAGTGATCTTTGACAAAGTTGACAAGAGCAAATGCTGCAGAAAAAAAACACTTTTTTAAATAAATTGTGCTGGGAAAACTGGATTGACATATGTTTAAGAATGAAACTAGATCCCTAACTCTCACCATATTAAAAAATCAATTCCTCTTAAATTTATGCAGAAAAGAAAAATTATCCATTTCTGCCAAGCCAGCTGCAATTTTCAAAAGGATTGTGCTGAATTTGTAATCAATTTAGGGAGTATTACTATCTTTCTTCATTTAAGATTGCAGTTATTATTTATGAATTACAACATTACCACTGTATAATTTCCCAAGTATACAGCATATTGTTACTGACTATAGCCAGGTTTTGCACAGTTTTTTTTTTTTTGAGATGGAACTTCCTCTTGTTGCCTAGGCGGGAGCGCAATGGCATGATCTGGGCTCACCGCAACCTCCACCTCCCAAGTTCAAGTGATTCTCCTGCCTTAGCCTCCCAAGTGGCTGGGATTACAGGCATGTGCCACCATGCCCAGATATTTTTGTATTTTTAGTAGAGACAGGGTGTCTCCATGTTGGTCAGGCTGGTCTCGAACTCCTGATCTCAAGTGACCTGTCCGCCTCGGCCTCCCAAAGTGCTGGGATTACACGTGTGAGCTGCTGTGCCCAGCCAGATCTCTTAAACACATTTTCCTAACTGAAATTCTGTATCCTTTGACCAATACCTATTCAACCCCCCTCACCTGTATAATTATCATTCTACCCCCTCCTTCAATGAGTCAAACTTCTTTAGATTCCAAAAATGAGTAAGATCATACAGTATCTGTCTGCGTCTAGATTATTTCAGTTAACACAATGTCCAGGTTTATCCATGTTCTTGCAAATGACAGGCAAAATAGTATTCCATTATGTACATATACCATATTTTCTTCATTCATTCCTTGATAAACATTCAGGTTGATTCTGTATCTGGAATAATGCTACAATAAACATGTGAGTGCAAGTAGCTCTTCAAAATAATGATTTACTATCCTTTAGATAAATATACATACAATAATAAGATTTCTGGATCATATAATTTTAATTTTTGAAACTTCCAAAAAAAGTTCCAAAAAATGATAATAGCTGTACTAACTCACGTTACCATGAACTGTGTGCAAAAGTTCCCTTTTCTCTACATCACTGCCAACATTTGTTATCTTTTATTTTTGGTGATATTTCATAGTGGTTTTAATTTATATTTCCACAAATATTAGTGATGTTTTGCACTTGAGCCATTTGCATGTCTTCTTTTGAAAAATGTCTCTTCTGGCCCTTTGTCCCCCCCCCAACCTTGTTTTTTTTTTTTTAAGATGAGGTCTCACTCTTTCACTCAGGTTGCAGTGCAGTGGCACGATCTCAGCTCACTGCAACTTCCACCTCCTTCAGGCTCATGCAATCCTCTCAACTCAGCCTCCTAAGTGGCTGAGACCACTGGCGTGCACCACCACACTGACTAATTTTCTGTAGAGATGGGGTTTTGCCATGTTACACAGGCTAGTCTCAAACTCCTAAGCTTAAGTGATCCACCCGCTTTGGCCTCCCAAAGTACTGGGATTGCACGCATGAGCCACAACACCCAGCCCATTTTCTTTTGAGACAGGGTCTGTCCGTGGCCCAGGCCGGAATGCAACCACACAATCATAACTCACTGTAACCTGAAACTCCTGAATTCATTTTTTAATTGGCTTGTTTTCTTGTTATTTAGTTGAGTTACTCATAGTTTTGGAAAAATTAACATTGCTAAAATGATTATACTACCCAGAGTACTTTACGGAGACAATGTAATCCCTGTAAAAATTCCAATGACACTTTTCATATAAATTGAAAATACAATTCTAAAATGGGTAATTTATGTGAAACCACAGAAAAGCCCAAATAGACAAGGCAATCTTAAACAAAATTAATAAAGCTGGGCAGGCTGGGCACAGCGAATCACAGCTATAATCTCAGCACTTTCGGGGCCAAGTTGAGTAGATCGCCTGAGGTCAGGAGCTCGAGACCAGACTGACCAACATGGAGAAACCCTGTCTCTACTAAAAATTCAAAATTAGCTGGGCATGGTGATGCATGCCTATAATTCCAGCTACTAGGAGGCTGGGGCAGGAGAATCATTTGAACCTGGGAGGCAGAGGATGCAGTGAGCCAAGATTGTGCCACCGCACTCCAGCCTGGGCAACAAGAGCAAAACTCCGTCTCAAAAAATAAAAATAAAATAAAAGCTGGAGGCATCACGCTAGACAATTTCAAAATGTACCACAAAGCTGCAGTGAATCAAACAGTACAGTACCGGGATTAAAAACAGACATATAACCAACGGAACAGAATAGGGAACCCAGAAATAAAATATACACTACATTAAATTGATTTTCAACCAAATGCCAAAACATACAACTTGGAAAGAACAGTTGCTTCAATAAATGGCGCTGGGCAAACAGAATATCTACATGCAGAAGAAACTAGGCAGTATCTCACACCACATATAAAAGTGAACTTTAAATGCATCACTACAAAGTTAAACGTAGGCTGGGTGTGGTGGCTCATGACCGTAATCCCAGCATTTTGGGAGATCAAAGCAGGACAACTGCTTGAGCCCAGGAGTTTGAGACCACCCTGGGCTATACAAAGAAACCTTGTCACTACAAAAATTTAAAAAAAAATTTTTTTAAATTAGGTATGGTGTCACGTGCCTCTTGTCCCAACTACTGCGACAAGCTGAAACAGGATTATCACTTGAGCCCAAGAGGTGGAGGCTGCAGTGAGGCAAGATTGAGCACTCTATCCCGTGTGACAGAGAGAGACACTGTCTCAATAAAAAAAACAGGCTGAGGCACAAAAACCACTTCAAACCAGGAGTCATAGGATGCAGTGAGCCGAGATCTTGCCCTGCATTCCAGCTGGGCCACAGAACAAGACTCCGTCACAAAAAAAAGAAAAAAGAAAGAAAGAAGGAAAGAAAGGGAAGAAAAGGAAGAAAAGAAAGGAAAGAAAAAAGAAAAGAAAAGAAAAGAAAAGGGAAAACAAACTTAAAAGTAAGACCCAAAATTGTAAAACTACCAGAAACATAGGAGAAAATCTCCATGACGTTGGTCCATACTATGACTTTTTTTTAAGATATGACCCCAACAGTATAGGGAACGAAGGCAAAAACAGACAACTGGAATTACATATGAAACTAAAAATCTTCTGTACAGGAAGGGAACTATCAACAGAATGAAGAGACAATGTATGAAATGGGAGAAAATATTTGCAAAGCATACATCTGATAAAGGGTTAATATGCAAAATACATGAGAGTCCTCTGGTTAGATGAACATGGAGTATCTTTTCATTTACTTAGATATCTAATTTCTTTCAATAACACTTTGCAGTTTTCAAAGTATATGTTTTGTACTTCTTTTTGATGCTGTTATATATGCTTTCCTCAATTTCAGTTTTGAATTCCTCTTTGCAAGTATATGGAAACAAAACAGATTTATGTGCACTGATCTTCCATACTTCAACATTGTTGAATTGGCTTTTATCTTTAATGGTTTGTGAATTTCTTAGAATGTTCTGCATATTTAAATCAGGTTATCTGTGTACTATATTTCCCTTCTTCCTTTCCAATTTCGATACTTTTTACTATTTGAAAAAAATATTTGGCTTTATTTTCCTAACTAGATCCTCCAGTACAATGTTGAATAGAAATGCTGAGAGGGGTCATCTTGTTCCTGAATTAGCAGGAAAACCTCTAATCCTTCACTATGATATTAGCTGTGGGTTTTTTACAGATGCATTTTATCAAGTTAAGAAAGTTTCCAACTTTCCCTACTTTGTTGAATGTTTTTATCATGAAGAGGCCTCGGATTTTATCAATGCTTTTCACTATCTCTTAAAAAAAATCATACAGCTTTGCTCTTTTTGATATGACATATAACATTAAAGATTCTTACAGGAGAATCTTTTGCATTCCTGAGATAAATCTCACTTGGTCATGGTGTAGAATCCTTTTATGTTAGTTTCAAACTACTAATATTTGGTTGAGGATTTTCACATCTATATGCACTAAAAAAAATCATTCTGCAATTTTCTTATAGTGTTGGGAGTCTGCTTTTGGTATCCAAATACTGCCCTCAGAGATTTGAGAAATGCTCCATCCTCTTCTATTTCTTCAAAGAATTGGTGAGGAATACACCTTTAAATGTTCAGCAGAATTTACCAGTAAAATCATTGATTTGGGGCTTTTCATTTTGTCCTAATTGCATTGTTTTGCTTGTTATATGTTCAGGTTTTCTTCTTCTTCAGTCAGTTCTGGTAGTTTTGTGCCTTTTTAGGAATTTGTTTCATCAATTAAACAGAGTATCATACAATTGGGATTATTCTATAGTAAACTACTGGAAGGTCAGCAGTAATGTCCCCTCATTCATTCCTAATTTTAGTAATTGAGTCTTCTTTTCTATCAAGGTAAGTTTAGTTGAATGTTTAATTGTGTTGATCATTTCAAAAAATGTCTTATGGTTTCCTTGATTTTCTATTTTTGTCTATTCTCTATTAATTTCCACACTATTTTTTTCCTACATTCTGCTGACTTTAGGCTTAGTTTGCTCTTCTATTTCCCCTTTCTTAAAAGGTCTAGGTTATTGATTTGAGGTCTTCTTTTTGAAGATAGCATTTATCACTATAAGTTTCCAAAGAATTGCTGTAATTGTACCCCCAAAACCTTTGGTATGTTTGTCTTCATTTTCATTCATCTCAAAGTATTTTCTAAGTAACCTCATGATTTCTTCTTTGACCCTTATTTAGGAGTGTTAATTTCAACATATTTGTGAAATTCTCATTTCTTTTTAGTATTGATTTCTGATTTTATTCACTGGTCAGATAATGTTCTTTCTCGTAACTTCGATCCTTTTAAATGTGTTGGTTTGCTTCACGACCTAGTGTGACTACTGAAGAATGTTCTATTACACTCGAAAATAAAGTCTATTCTGCTGTTGTTGAGTAGAATGTTCAAAGATGTCTCTTAAGTCTAACTGATTTACAGAGTTGCTCAATTCGTCTCATCTTACTGATTTCCTCAGTTTTCTATTATGACAGTGTCGTACTGAATGCTCCAATTATTGAATTATGCATTTCTTCCTTCAATTCTGTCAACAGTTGCTTAATATATTTTGGTGCTCTTATTAGATGCATGTATGTTTATGATTTGTATGCCTTCCTGAGGCACTGACCCTTTTGTCATCATAGAATGTCCCTCTTTATCTCCAGGAATATTGCGTCAGTACATTTGTCTGAAATCAGTATAGGCACGCTAGCTTTACTATGGTTGCTATATTTGCATGTTATATCTTCATCTATCCTTTTACTTTCAGCCTATTTGCATCTTTGAATCCAAAGTCTGTCTCCTGTAAACAGTCTATAGACCAAGGCTGTTTCTTCCTTCAGTCTGACAATCTCTGCCATTCCACTGGATTGTTTAATCCTTTTACAACTGATGTTACTTGGTTGTTTTTGTTTAGAAACAGGTCTCTCATCATGCACAGTGCTGAGATCAAAGTTCACTGCAGCCTTGAACTCCTGGGCTCAAGTGATCTTCCCACATCAGCCTACCAAGGAGCTGGGACTACAGGTATGCACCATCACACTCAGCTAATTCAAATTTTTTTTTGTAGAGACAAGGTTTTACTATGGTGCTGAAGCTCATCTCAAGCTCCTGGCCTCAAATGATCTTCAGCCTACCAAGGTGTGCTAGGATTACAGACATGAGCCACTGTACCTAGCCTTCATATTACTATTGATATAAAGATGCTGCATGAGTTGCAATAGTATTACATCCCAATAAACCTATCAGAAATTGAAAATATCCTAGGTCAAAGATGCAGTTAATACAGGTACAACTAACTTACCAAGCATCATAGCTAAGCCTAAGCCTACCTTAAACATGTTTAGAACATTCATATTAGCCTACAAGTGAGCAAAATAATTTAACCCAGAGTTGATTTTACACTGAAGTACTGAATTTCTTATATAATTTATTTATATGCTACAGAATGCCTATTACTTCCCACAGCACCATAAACTAAAAATCGTGTCAAATCATAATTTAGGGTCCACCTGTAGTTTGATTTCTGTTTGTCTTTTACTTTTTGGTTTATGTCTCGTGCCTTTTGTTCTATTCCTTTACTGCCATAGGTATGAGATTTTTCTAATGGTGTCTTTTTTTTTTTTTTTTTTGACAGGGTCTCACTCTGTTACCTAGCCTGGAGTGCACTGGTGCAATCTTGGCTCACTGCAACCTCCGCCTCCCAGGTTCAAGCATTACTCCTGCTAACCCTTCTGAGTAGCTGGGATTACAGGTGCCCATCACCATGCCCAGCTAATGTTTGTATTTTTAGTAGAGACGGGGTTTCACTATGTTGGCCAGGCTAGTCTCAAACTCCTGACCTCAAGTGATCCACCCTCCTTGGCCTCCCAAAGTGCTGGATTTACGGGTGTGAGCCATCACACCTGGTCTAATGCTGTCATTTCTAAAATTTAATTTTTATTTTCTTTTAGAGACAGAGACTCACTCTGTTGACAGGCTAAATTAGGCATGAACACAGCTTATCACAGCCTTGACCTCCTGGACTCAAACAAGACTCTCATTTGATCCTTCAAGTAGCAGGGACATCAGGGGTGCCCATCGTACCCAGTCAATTTTTTTTTTTTTTTTTTTTAAAGACAGGGTCTCACTATGTAGCCCAGGCTGGTCTTAAATTCTTGGGCTCAAGCAATCCTCCTGCCTTGGCCTCCCAAAGTGCTGAGATTAGACAATTTTATAGGCCTGTGTCTGGCCTATACATGGCTAACATGTTACAATTTTTATAACAATGTTAATGAGAAATGGGTCTACTTTTATCAGGTTTTGATATCAAACTTTTGCGGGCCTCATACAAACTACAAAGTCTTTCTAGTCTCTGAACAGTTTGTGTGTGAATGGTGTTATTTTTCCTTAAATATTAGAGTAATTCACCACTAATGCCATCTGGGCCTGGAGTTAACTTAGTGGTAAAAGTTTTCAATTAAAATTGATGTAAAACCAGCTGGGGGCAGTGGCTCACACCTGTAATCCCAGCACTCTGGGAAGCCAAGGCTCAAACAGCCCAGGACTTTGAAACCATCCTAGGCAACAGTGAGGCGTAATCTCCAGTTTAAAAAAAAAAAAAAAAAAAAAAGGGCTGGGCACAGTGACACATGCCTGTAATCCCAGCACTTTGAGAGACCAAGGCGGGTGAATCACCTGAGGTCAGGAGTTCAAGACCAGCCTGGCCAACACGGCAAAACCCCATCTCCACTAAAGTAAAGTACAAAAATTAGCCATGTATGGTAGCGGGTGCCTGTAATCTCAGCTACTTGGCATCATGAGGCAGGAGAATCACTTGAACCCTGGAGGAGGAGGGGGACGGAGGTTGCAGTAAAGTGAGATTGTACCACTGAATCTCCAGCCTGGGCAAGAGTGAAACTCTGTCTCAAAAAAAAAAAAGAAGAAGATACGGAAAATACATACAACCACCATGCGTTTTGTATCTTTTGGTGTCAATTTTACCTATTTTTCCATTTCAGCACAATTTCAAATTTATCAACACAAAGTTCTCATAGTATTCTCTATGAGAATACCTCTTTCTTCTTTTTTTAAAGACAGAGTCTTGCTCTGTTGCCCAGGCTAAAGGGCAGTGGCAGGATCTCAGCTCACTGCAACCTCTGCCTCCAGGATTCAGGCAATTCTCCCGCCTCAGCGTCTCCAGTAGCTGGGACTACAGGCATGTGCCACCATGCCTGACTAATTTTTGTATATTAGTAGAGATGAGGTTTCACCACATTGGCCAGGCTAGTCTTGAACCCCTGAGCTCAGGTGATCCTCCTGCCTTGGCCTCCCAAAGTGCTGGAATTACAGGCGTGAGCCACTGCACCCAGCCTCATTCTTGATATTAGTGATGTGTTTCTTTTTCTTGATCATTTTTATTAAACATGTATCAAGATTGTCAAAGTAAACAAAAATGACAAAAAAAGACTGTCAAAGTATTTTAAGTTTGCTAACTTGCTATTATACAGTGTTCCATTTCATAATTTTCTGCCATATTCTTTTTTTTTTCCTTTTAAAGAGATGAGGTCTCACTATATTGCCCGAGCTGGTCTTGAATTTTTGC
Organism: Sapajus apella; assembly: GCF_009761245.1. NCBI lineage: Eukaryota > Metazoa > Chordata > Mammalia > Primates > Cebidae > Sapajus > Sapajus apella. Next base: position 7,452,393 of record NW_022437039.1, on the reverse strand, counting down.
GTTCCAACAATCCACCTTCCTTGGCCTCCCAAAATGCTTGAGCCACCATGCCCAGCCCATTTTCTTTTCTTTTTCTTTTTTTTTTTTTTTTTTTTTGAGACAGCGTCTCTCTGTAGCCCAGGCTAGAATGCAAAGGGTGTGATCATAGCTCACTGTAACCTCCAACTCTTGGGCTGAGCAATTCTCCCATCTCATTTTCCAGAGCAGCTAGGACTACCGGTCCATGCTACTGCACCCAGCTAATTTTTTTTCATAGTGATCGGGTCTCACTCTCTTGCCCAGGCTGGATTCAAATCCATGGGCTCAAGAAATCCTCCTGTCTTGGCCTCCCAAACCACTGGGATTACAAATGTGAGCTATCATGCCCTACCCTCCTCTTTCCACTTGCTTTGCATTTGCTTTGCTGTTCTTGTTCCAGCTTCAGGAAAAAACTCAGATATTTTTCAGTCTCTCTCTCCTTTTCTATTTCTAGAGTCTCACTCTGTCACTCAGCTGGAGTTCAGTGGCATGAACACAGCTCACCATAACCTCAAAAACCTAGGCTCAAGTTATCCTACTGCCTCAGCCTCCCAAGGAACTAGGACTACAAGTGTCTGCCTCCAAGCCTGGCTAATTTTATGAAACACTATTTTTTTGTAGAGACAGGGTCCTGTCATGTTACCTAGGTGGGTCTCAAACTCCTGATCTCAAGCTATCCTCTACCCTAGCATCACAAAGTGATGGGATTATAGGCATGAGCCAGTGCACCCAGGCTATTACCTTTTTTTTTCTAATTTCTCATTTAAAGCTGCAAATTTTCCTCTAAGCCCATCTTTAGATGAGCCTGCAAGTTTTGAAAAATTCTACCATATAATATTTATCCAATATTTTCTAAGATGTATTATAATTTCTTAACCTGCAGATTATTCAGAAATATGTTACTTTCCAAGCAGTAGCGTATTTCCCATATCTTTGTGGTTAAAAGTTAGCTTAGCCTTTTTTCCTTTTACAGTTTGAAGCTATGGTGCATGCTGATTTAGTTTTTTTTTTCGGCTTGAGTTTCTCCATTATAAAACATCTTTATCTCTACCAATGCTGTTCTCCAAGATAGTATCTTCATATATTATAAGCACTAAATGAAGAACAATTCTCATTAAATTAAAAAAAATCTAAATTTTTACTTAGTCTTTTTAAAAAGTAAAAATTAAGAAAAAAACCCATTTAATCTAAGCTTGTTCAAAGTCAGAGACTTCAGCCAATATTTGAACAGAGGGTCTAAGACTCAAGGAACTCTATCACAAACACAAAACAGGTAAGTTACTATAAAGTGACAGGACTGCTTTAACAGTTATATAGTGGCTAACAAAATGACAAAACTCGGGTCAGGTGACAGTTAATCTCATAAGTAATGCCAAGTGTGGTTCATAGATCAGCAGCATCTGCATCACCTGAATGCTAGAATTCTGACATGACTGTTTTCAGGTTTTATCAATAGTATAAAATGCTCATTACGAAATAAAGCAGTTGCTTGCAAGCACTCCTTAATATCTAGTGGCAATCACCTTAACAATGTTTTTAAAATCTCAGCATTTTAAAATATTTTCATACTATTTCTTGAGTTACAAATTTTAGCCATATACATTTCCTATAACTGCAGATGAAGATTTAGCTCATATATGTACTTTTTGGAAGTGGGGAGGAAACATTTTAATTGGATGGTAGGGGATGGTAACCATTGTACAGGGAGCACTCACAGCTCCAAGAGTTTCCCTCCAAGTTATAAAGAAGTTCTTGTAATTAGCTAGATTTCCTATAGCCAGGTCTTCTGCACATGGGAAGAAGGGGAGGAGGCGGAAAGTATTCTGGTCTGCCTTCCTGTCATTCATAGACCCAGTTCTGTAGCTCATCCATCTTTTCTGGCTCATCGCATTTTCAGTTAAATTTGGGTAAATATTCTCTATACAGCCAGATAGACTACCACAATTGCATTATCTTTTTTTCCCCACAGTATTTTGTCTTTAACTGGGGCTAACAACTGAACCTTCTTATAAACCTAACCTTTACTTTTGAAACTGACCAGAATTGTCATATATCAACCTTTCCCTAGTCTACTCTTTCAAGTTTAAAGATCACCTCTTCAAAAAAACACGTCAGAGAGAACTATTACTTCCTTATCTAAATTTCCCACTACAAATAATTTTTATATCCTCAGTGAGATGCCTTTTTTATAGTTTTAAGAAATGGTGTTTAATGAATATTTACTTAAAAAATGAAGCTCTGGAAAGCCACCCAAAGTTATTCTCTCCTTAATAAGAAGTACTGAAAAGCCTCCCAAAGTCACTGTCCCCTTAATAAAGAGTACTAAAAAGGCCTAGGCAACTTTTGCCATGGCTATCTGATAAGCTATTTCACATCAGCATATTGTACACACTAGGCCTCAGAGGTATACCAATGGAAATTACCACCACATTTAGTAGATACATATAGTTCCTCTAATTAATGGCTAACTTTAGGAAGACCTCTCTAAACATTTCATTACAGTCCTAAAAACTTAATCGGGAGTTCAAAAAAATCCAATATATTATCTCCCTTTCCTCCAAAAAGTCAGTTATTTCTCTGCAGATACTGGCGGACTCCAATCTGTCCCACCCAGATTGGTAAAAATGAAAAAGCTCTTCTAGTCTACTGCAATGCAGAATAAGTATCTAAATTATATAAGAATATGAGATAACCCAGCTACAGTGGCTCTGCCTATCATCCTAGCACTTTGGGAAGCCGAGCCGGGCGGATGAACTGAGGTCAGGAATTCAAGACCAGTCTGGCCAACATGGTGAAACCCTGTCTCTACTAAAAATACAAACATTAGTCAGGCACTTATAATACCAGCTACTCGGGAGGCTGAGGCAGGAGAATCGCTTGAACTCAGATGGTGGAGGTGGTAGTGAGCTGAGATCAGGCCACTTCACTCAAGCCTGAGTGAAAGAGCAAAACTCTGTCTCAAAATAAATAAATAAATAAAATAAATGAGATAGATAAGTCACCACAGTGTCTGTGGTGGGTAGGGGGAAAATAAAATAAGACTATGACATAGAATGAGAGAATAGGATTCTTGGTATTTTGTATTATCTCACTCAACAATGACAACTAATACTCTTGTGCACTTAAAGTTTTATTTATTAACTATCCAATATATTATTTAAACTTTGATTACATCAAATGAAATAGATCTGTGCACACTCACTATAAGAGTACTATGATATATGCACAAGCAAAGATGCAGGGATCATGCAACAGTTTCATACCAGATTTCAAGATATTAAGTAGCAAGGAAACACAATGGAACTGAGGGCTGAGGTGAAGTACAGGCATAAGGCAAGGGAAGCAGAACATTCAAGATGTACCTATGTACACCAGTTCTTAAAACATGCAAACCATTTCCAGTAAGGCACTGGCTCATTTATTTCTGTCGAAGCAGAAGTCAATCTTAGGATGTGGTCTGTACATATCTGCAGATAAGACTGAGAGTGAAGTAAATTTGATTAAGGTCGGAGTCAACATTTCTACAAACTTACTGCAGAATAAACAAGCTAAGAAGAAAGGCATACTTCACAAAAGCTGAATTCAGTGTTATTAGTCCTTCATTCAGGTGCTTCATTTTTGCATTTTCAATTGCTTGCCTGTGATATAACTTATCTTTATCTTGGTCTTCCCCATCTGTTTTGCAAATAGCTATGTCGTAGGTCACTTACTGGCTATAAGTAAATATGACAAAATCATAATAAAATAGTATTAAGTAGAAGTCTAGAATAACAATCTGAGTACGACATCATTGCCCTAATGCGGACTATTCGGTACAACTGTCTTCTACACATATTAAGCCATATACAAGTCTTCATAGCAGAAAAAGCCATTATGTCATAAAGCAAGCAACACGTGGTTAGAAACTTCATTTTCAACACAGGAACATGGAAAGGGAGAAGTCCGTTTCCTTAAGTGCGGCAGGGTTTTAACAGAAACAAAGCAAAAATAATTATTGCTTCTCTCTTAAACTTGCTGGCCAAACTTGGAGAAAGTTGGTTAGGGAGTGAGGATAAGACGGAATTCTCTTAAAATGATAAAAACGAACTTCTACCTTAAGGAAGTCCTCATCATTAAATCCTAGCATCCCTACACCGGTAAGCTCAACAGAGGTACGGGATTTCAGCATTTTACTCAGAATTTTGTTTTTTTTCCTGATGCTCCGGTCCCTACTTCGTAACAAATTTCAAGGCTGCCTGGCGGGATACAGTTGCAGGCTGGCACCTGGCTTCATTAGATGAGTAAAAAACTCGAGAACATTTGGCAATAGAACTCTAAAGTTAGAGGTGGAGACTTTCATCCGTTAACTTCTAAAAGCATACTGGACAAGAGCAAGCTTTTACTTATTCCTCAGGACAAAAACCACCGAGACCAATTTCCTCCACAGAGGAGTCCCGCCTCCCACCCCCAGTCCCGTCACGACCCGGGGCCGCACGCCACTCCCACTTCACCAGCGCCCTGCTCCGAAAACCGTGCACACGCGCCCACCCGCTTCTCCTGGGCCTCTTACCGGCCCGGTCAGACTGCCCCGCGGGCGCTTTTCAGTCAGCGTAGCCTCGTCGCAAATGCCTGGCCTGCCCTGAGCTCCGAGGCCTCCGGGGCCGGCCCTCAGGCGACCAGGGCCGCCACCCCGCCAACTGCCTCTCTTGCAGGACACTCGCCCGGCCCCAACGTACCTACAGCAGCGCCGCGCCAACCGCCACTAACTCCACAATCATCTCCAACCGCAGCCGCCGCTAACAATGGTGGTCCAGCCGGGACCTGCCGGAGTAGGTCTTCCTACGCCCACCCCCGACTGACTCTGGACCAATGGCAGCGCGAATGTGCGGCACTTCAGCCAATCAGGCACAGCTAGCTAAGTAGGCGGAGCGAAGAGCCGCGAGAGGAAATAGAAGTTGGCTGAGGGGCGCCTGAGGTTCACCTCCTTGAGCGCTTCTTCCCGTTAGCCACCGGGGCTTTCCCGCCATGCAGCAGATGCTGGCGCCTGAGCTGGGCCTTTCTTTTGATTGACAGCGTGAAGATTTAGACTTTCGAAACTTATTACCAATAAAACCTTATTTACAAAACAACACCTCACCCTGATTGGTAGTTCCGATTTGATTTTTTTAAATAGTGTTTGAAAATATTTATCTCATTTACTTTTTTTGATGACTCCTTAAATTTTGCAACTCAGGAGCATTGTAGTTCTTTTTTTGATACCAAGTTTTGCTCTTGTTGCCCAGGCTGGAGTGCAGTGCCATGTTCTCTGCTCACTGCAACCTCCCCCTCCTGGGCTCAAGTGATTCTCCTGCCTCAGCCTCCCAAGTAGCTGGGACTACACGTACCTGCCATCACACACAGCTAATATCCTTAGTAGACACGAGGTTTCTCTGTTGGCCAGTCTGGCCTTGAACTCCTGACCTCAGGTGATTCACCCGAGTTGGAATACCGAAGTGCTGGGATTACAGGCATCATCCACGAGGCCCAGACACACCATAGTCTTGAGTTCACTAAATTGTTCCAGGAAGCTGCCAGCCTCAGCGGCTTCAGATTTCATGAGGCCCCATGCCTCAGGTGTCTGCCCACTTGGATGCCATGAACTCACTCAACAGGTGGTCCTTGAGTGCCTGCTGTGTGGAAAGTGTAGGAAATATAACTGCGGATTATGTCGATAACACCCTCTTTTACCTTATTTTGAGACAGAGTTTCACTCTTGTTGCCCAGGCTGGAGTGCAATGGCAAGATCTCAGCTCACTGCAACCTCCACCTCCTGGGTTTAATCACTTCTCCTGCCTCAGTCTCCCTAGTAGCTGGGATTATACGAACGTGCAATCACACCCAGCTTTTTTCTTTTTTTTTTCTTTTTTCTTTTTTTAATTTTTAGTAAAGACAGAGTTTCTCCATGTTGGTCAAGCTGGTCTTGAACTCTTGACCTCAGGTGATCCACCTGCCTTGGCCTCCCAAAGTGCTGGGATTACAGGCATGAGTCACCACACTTGTCATGAGTGTAGAGCTGCCTGCCTTGTCACTTCCAGCTACAAGAAAAATGAATGCTTTTTAAATTCTGAGTGATGAGAGTTCAGTGGAATTTTCTAGAAGCCTCTGGAAAACTGACGTGATATTGCTACAGATTGAATACAGAAGCAGATATGAGAATCTAACTACCAACATGGGCAACCAAGCGAGACCCCCACTTCTCCACAAAAATAAAAATAAAAAGTTAGCTGCATGAGGTAATGTGTGCCTGTCCTAGCTACACGAGAGGCTGAGAGGATGGGAGGATCACTTAAGCTCAGGAATTAGGCGCTGCAGTGAGCTGTGATGGCACCACCGAACTCAAGTCTGGGTGATAGAGTAAGGTATTGTCAAGAGAGAGGGAAGAGAGAGAGAGAGAGAGAGAGACTTACTGTATTAGCAAAAATGTAAAACAATCCTAATCTGCACATTTTTGTTGTTCTGGAACATGATTTTGAAAATAATTATAGGGTTGCTAAGAGAGATGGTGTGGAAGGGAGTGGGAGGTAGTAAGTTGCAGTCAGATAAGGAATTTGGAATTAATTGAGTCAACAGTGAGTAACTAGCCTTCAGGAATGCTATGTCCATTTAAGGTACTAGGATATCTTGTATTTCATTTTAACAATAGTAATATAATAGAACAGGTGCACACCTGTAATCTTAGCATTTTTGGGAGGCTGAGATGGACACAAAGCTTGAGTCCAGGAGTTGGAGACCAGTCTGGGCAATGTAGTGAGACTCTATCTCTACAAAAAAAAAATTGTAATAATTGATATTTACTGGACATTATGTTAATAAAGTTTATTGCTGGCCAGACGTGGTGGCTCATGCCTGTAATCCCAGCACTTTGGGACACTGAGGCTGGTGGATCACCTGAGGTCAGGAGTTTGAGACTAGTCTGGACAACATGGCCAAATCCCACCTTTACTAAAAATACAAATATTAGCCGGACGTGGTGGTGCACACCTGTAATCCCAGCTGCTTGGGACGCTGAAGCAGGAGAATTGCTTGAACCTGTGAGGCAGAGGTTGCAGTGAGCTGACATGGCGCCACTGCACTGCCTGGGTGACAGAGCAAGACTCTGTCTCAAAAAAATAAAAAAGTTCACTACATATGTATCTTCCACTTCTTTTCTTTCTTTTTTTCTCCACTCCACAATGGAGGTAAATACTTAACATCTATTTCTACATTTGAAGTTGGACCTATATTCGAAGACTTGCTGAGTCACTTATCAGCCACACGGTCTTGGACAAGTCAGGTCACCTTTCAGAATCACAGTGATGTTATCTCTAAAATGGCGAACCCAGGACGTGGAGGTTGCCATGAGCTGGATCACGTCATTGCCCTCCAGCCTGGACAGCAAGAGTGAAATTCCCTCTCAAAAATAAATAAAATAAAATGTAATAGCCACAACAGCAACAATAAATGATGTATTGAGTTCTAAATTGTCTCAGGCACTTCAGTGAGAACCCACCCATGTTATTTAAATCAATTCACATAATGGGCTACATGAAGTACTAAGAAGTCTCTCAGTTTGCTGTTTGACTTTTTAAAATAAATAATGCTTAACATAATAATAACAGATGCAGTTTCTTGTATGTTTCCTGATTTATAGTAGACACTTGAAGTATAGTAATTATTATTATTATTATTATTATTATTATTTTTGAGACAGAGTCTCGCTGTGTTGCCCAGGTTGGAATGCAGTGGTACGATGTTGGCTTACCACAACCTCCGACTCCTGGGTTCGAGCCATTCTCCTGCCTCAGCCTCCTGAACAGCTGGGATTATAATTTTTGTATTTTTAGTAGACATGGAGTTTCACCATGTTGGTCAGGCTGGTCTCGAACTCCTGACCTGGTGATTCACCCACCTCAGCCTCCCAAAGTGCTGGGATTACAGGTGTGAGCCACCGTGCCTGGTCAGTAACTATTATTATTAAAATTAATACATCTGAGAATATAAATGGTCTTGAGCAAATTCTTTAGATTTTTGTGTCAGAATGCTTTCTTGTTAGTTTTCTTCCAATGAGGATTGTGGTGGGCAGATTTTGTACTCCCACGATCTTTGTCTCCTAGTGTGCCTCTTATGGTTGTAAGTTACCTTACATGGCAAAAGGGCTTTACAAATATGATTAAGGTTATAATCAGCTGACTTAAGATGGAGTACTTAGCCTGGATTTTCCTGGTAAGTACAATGTAATCATGTGAAGCCCTAAAGGCAAAAGACAAGTCACATAGATGCAGCAGAAAGACAATTCATAGATTTTCAAAGCACAGGCACAACTCAACCCATGGCTCCTGGCTTGAAGGATGAGAGGGACCACAGGTAAGCCTTGAGAATGAAAGTAGTTCTGCCAACAACCTGAATGAACCCAGAAGCAGATTATTCTGCACAGCCTTAGCTGGCTGACAGCCTATTGAGACCCTAAGCAGTGTTCCCAGCTGAGTCCACTGTGCTTTGTGGGTAGTGTTTTAAACCATTATGTTTGTGGTAACTTTTTATGGCAGCAATAGAAAACAAAAGCAAGCATTCATTCCACACCCTTCTCAGCATCCCCTAAGGCAAGGAACTATATTTCCCAGGTGCCGTTGCCTCCTGTGTTCTGCATTCACCTATGTTTTGGCCAATGGAATGCACTTCCTGAAATTTGGAAAGTGGCAGAGACACAGGTTATTGTGGGTTTTTTCCTTAGGCTTTGGCTCTCTTTCCCACCAGTCCCTGTCTCAGTCATTTAAGGCAGCTGTGATAACAGTAGTTTTCTGAACTTTTCTCCCCTTCGGGGCAGCCTGGACCATAGAGGCAGCAACACAAAAATGTGAGGCCAGGCATGGTGGGTCACACCTGTAATTCCAGCACTTTGGGAGGTAGGTGGATCATCTGAGGTCAGGAGTTTGAGAGCAGTCTGACCAATATAATGAAGCCCCATCTCTACTAAAAATATAAAAGTTAGCTGGGCATGGTGGGGGACACCTGTAATCCCAGCTACTCAGGAGGCAGAGGCAGGAGAATCGCTCGTACTTGGGAGGCAGAGGTTGCAGTGAGCTGAGATTGCGTGATTGCACTCCAGCCTGGGTGACAAGTGCAAAACTCCGTCTCAAAAAAAAAAAGAAGAAGAAGAAAAGAAAACCAATGTGACAGTAGCTCCTCTAGCCCTGACAAAGCTCATGAGCATCTAATTCTCAGTACTAAATTGCATTATGTTTGAGAAATCTGGAGTGGTATCCTTTTTCCATGACTGAACCCTAATTAATAGACTTCTCCATGCCTGAGTTTCCTGACCTATGAAATGAAATTACTAACAATACATAACACACAGTAAAAATGTAACCACTTAGTATTATTGTATGAATTAAATTACATTGACTCAAATTATGTAAAGTGCTCAATAGGTACTTAACAAACAGTAAGTATTCAATAAACATTTGTTACTATTTTATTTTCTAAAGGGCTATTTGTGTGATTACTAAATTGGCACTACAAAATGCTAATTTATTCTACCTTTTCTCCAACCTACCATGAACATTCCTAGCTTAAAAACAAACATATAGCAGCCTGAGCAACATAGAGAGACCCTGTCTCTACAGTTTTTTTGTTTTTTTTTTTTTAAATTAGCCAAGTGTGGTGGTGTGTGCCTATATTCCTAGCTACTCAGGACCCTGAAGTGGGAAAATTGCTTCAGTCAGGAGTTCCAGGCTGCAGTAAGATATGATTATTTCACTGCACTCCAGCCTGGGTGCCAGAGCAAGACCAAAAATAAAAAAGTAAAAAATAAAAAATAAAAAAAAAGAAGAAGAAGAAGAGGAAGAAAAGAGAAAGGGCTTGATACCGTGGCTCATACCTGTAATCCCAGCAGTTTGGGAGGCCAAAGCAGGTAGATCACGAGGTCAGGAGTTTGAGACCAGCCTGGCCAACATGATGAAACCCCGTCTCTACTAAAAAAACAAAAAATTAGCCAGGTGAAGTGGCAGGTACCTGTAATCTCAGTTTCTTGGGAGGCTGAGGCAGGAGAATTTATTGAATTGGTGAGGTGGTGGTTGCAGTGAGCCAAGACCGTGCGATTACACTCCAGCTTGCACAACAGAGCAAGACGCTGTCTCAAAAAGAAAAGAAAACAAAAAAGAAAAAGAAAACACACGTAAATGTGAGGACTAAACTCTGATTTTTAAAAATCTTGCCCAAATTCCTGTTTAAGAGACTTGGGGAGTCATGCCCTACAAACCATAAATTCTCATCAGATGGGTTTTATTTAACACTATATATCATGATTTACTTTCCAAACTGACAAGAAAGTCAAAATATTTAGTCCCAAAACATGTTTTTATGCTGTATTTTGAAATGGTCCTGCAAAGCTGTCCCTTGTGGAGGAAAATGTGCATCTGAAAATAATCTCTATTAACATATCTAGGTCTTTTTCTTCCAGGCCCTCCCTATACTGAAGAGATTAAGTAAAAGCTTAGCACCCTTTAAAGGTCTGAATAGGAAACGTGTCATCTGTTGTCTCTAGGACAGCCACCATAAGACTTCAAAAGAACCTTGATCTCCACAGTCTTTTATCTTAACCCGAACATTTCCTGATCTCAGCTTTTTTTTTTTTTTCCTTTTGAGACAGACTTTTACTCTTGTTGCCCAGGCTGGAGTGCATGATCTTGGCTCACCGCAACCTCCACCTTCCAGGTTCTAAGCAATCATTGTAGGCCAGTCCTTCCATTGACAACTATGTCTAATCATCTTTCAAATCACTTCACCTTTACCTACAGCATAATGCTTATTATATTGTGTTGTCTCTTTTCTCATTTGCCTCTTCTTACTATTTATGAACATTTTGAGACTAGTGGCCCATCTTTCAGGTAATATGTAAAACAATCTGGATAAAGCACTTTAAAGAGTACCTGCCTGTAGGATATAATAAATTCCTCTTCGAAAGTTTTAGCCTGTAAATTGTTAAGTACAGTGAATTCTGAGATCCTCTGCAAAGAACCAATGTATCCATTATGTTCAGCTCCTCTATTCTTTGTTCTCCATTTTAAAGTTTAACTTCCTGGTTCTCTTGCCCCCTTACCCCTAGTTTTAGTAAACCTCTTTCCTGCCAGCTCTAATCAGTAGTTCACATCTGTTCCACGGGTCACCTGCTTTGACTGGAGTCACTTTTAGTTTCCTGTTCCGTAACCACCCTTCCCGTCAAACTCCTCACACCGCCACTCTGACTCATACCACTGCTTCCTTTAAAATAGCCAATTGGAATTAGCTTAGGCTGTGAAGTCCAACCCTAGCAAATAGGGGAATAACACAGCAGTAGGGGCTTCTTGTGTCAAGGATAATAACCCCTTCCCCCTCCCATGTTTGGGTGTATACTTGCCATTGCTCCACCCATGAGACATACCCTTCCATAGAAGTAAAAATTGCCTTGCTGACAAAATTTATATTTGAGTGCAATTTCCTTTGTGGCACTGAAAATTTACATATAACAATTTGGTGGCCTGTACGGGAACCCATTCTCCCTGTGGGGGGTGGGAATGGCGGTCTTCAGTCCTGTCTCATGAGGAGGCACGTCCTGCTGCCTCATTGCGGTGGCCTCAGGGGTAAGATATTGAGACCCACCAGTTGTAATGAATAAACCCAGACTCTCAGCAATGCAGAAAGAAACTGGCTAGCAACCTGGGAAAAAGGATCCTCACATACTATGGCAACCAAGTAACTCTGTGCACAGACCAATATAAAAAAATTTTACAAAAGTGACAGAGTATTTTCTTGGTGGTCAGGACCAAGGAAAGAAAAGCTGTGGGGGTGGTAAAGTACTCCTTGGTTGGAACATACCAAGGCAAGAAAAAGCCACGGGGCGGTGAAGTATTCCTTGGTCAGGGTGCCTTGGGGGTTAAAAAGAGTTGAGAAATTTTCCATAAGGGAAATTGAGCCTTACCCTAAAAGACAAAAGATTTTCAATAAGGGGAAACTGAGTCTTACCCCAAAAGATCAGAAATTTCCAACAAGGGAAATTGAATCTCACCACAAAACCATCAAGATGGGATATATTCCAGGTAAGGTGAGAGGTAAAAACCATAAAGATAGCAACAATAACATTCCTCCTGATGGACCCCTAGGCCTAATATTAAAATATTAGAAAGATAATGAAAAGACAGAAAATAAAAAGAAACAACAAATAATAAAGTATTGTTGTTTTATCTGGACTCAAAACCCAATCCTCAAAACCTCAATTTTCAGGTCAAAAATTTGGGTCAAATGAGGATTGGATCTGTTAGCTTTTTATAGAGTATGTTAATAATAAGAGTCCCATCTTTCAGGAAGAACTGAATTATGCCTTGTGCTGGGCCTGCTAGGCAACAAAGAGTATGAGGGGAACCATCCCTCTGCTAAGAAACTCCTGTTATTCAGGTAGAAGTCAATGAAAACACTTATAAAGGTGGCTCTGGCATACAGAGATGGGGGCAAAGAGGGAGTCAGAGAGAAAGAGAGAAAAAGAGAAACGCAGACAGACAGAGAGAGAGAGAGAAAGAGAGAAAGAGACAGAGAGGCAAAATGGGAGTCAGAGAGAGAGAGAGAAAGAGAGCATCAAAGAGAGAGAGAAAGGCAGAGAGAGAGCAAGAGAGAGAGAGAGGCAAAGAGAGAGGAGAGTCAAAGGAAGAGAGAGAGCGAGGAAGACAAACACAGAAAACCAGAGGCAAAGGAAGAGAAAGAGAACAAAACAAATGTTTCAAATTAAAAATAGCTCACTTCAAAAGAGAATGTTTCAAATGGGAAAAAGAACAAAAGTCATATGTAAAAACGAATCAGCTAATATTAAATTTCTGTTAATTCTAGGGGTGGAAACAAACCTATTAGAGAGATATTTAATGCTAAAATTTGGCTTAGGCCTGTATATTAATCAGGGAAAATTCCTCCCCTCCCTAAACATGCTCACCACCACAGACAAGGAACATATCCATCCCCAAGTATGGAAAAAATCAAAAAAAGGGGAATCGAGGAAATTATAGTTTCCTTCAATTCAAGTTAAATTAAAAATCCCTGGGAAAACAATAAAAAGAAAATAATACCCTATTCCTTTAAAAGCGAAGGTAAATTCCAAACCTATAATTAATGATTAAAGGTCTTCTCTGTGACAGGTTTCTTGAATCCTATATGTCTCTCTATAACACTCCAGTACTGCCTGTAAAGAAGCCACGTGGGTCATACTGGTTAGTGCAAGACCTTAGAGATATTGATCAGATAGCCAAACAGGCTACCGTTTCTTAGCTGTACAACTGGCCTGCTTTACAGCTAGGTAAAACCTAGGATACATGGAGTTAAATGGTAGAATAAGCCAGGCCTTATTTGCACTTCTGTATAGGTCCAAGGCTCTACATCTAGCACATAATTAAAATCCCAAACTAATGAGGTTTTCAACAAAAAGTAAAGTTTACCTAAAGTTAATAGTGTAACATGTGTTACCCTAACTTCCAATCTTGTGGCCTTAGGCAGTCTAGTCCACAGACATAAAGAAGGATTGCTTTGGAAAAAAACGATTATCATCTTTGAAAATAAAAAAGGAGGGGGTGGGCATGGTGGGAGGCCAAGGTGAGCAACTTGTGAAGTCAAGAGATTGAGACCATCCTGGCCAACATGGTGAAACCCCATCTCTACTAAAAATACAAAAATTATCTGGGTGTGGTGGCGTGCACCTGTAGTCCCAGCTACTTGGGAGGCTGAGGCAGGAGAATCGCTTGGACTGGAAAGGCAGAAGTTGCAGTGAGCCAAGATCATGCCACTGCACTCCGGTCTGGGTGACAGAGTGAGACTCTGTCTTAAAAAAAAGGGAGGGTGAATTTATGTAAAAATAATCTTATGTGGCAAATTTTTGCCCTAAAGTGAATTAACTCATTGTTTAAAGAAAGGGATGTTTACCACAAGTCAGAAAGTTGAGGCATGTCAAAGATTGTGAAAGTCACGAAAAAATGTTATAAAAGAGGATTTATGCAAGAAATGTTGTATAATTTAAAAGTAATTAGCCCTTCTAAATGTAAAACTATTGAAGAAACAGTTTATGTGCAAGGTGTGTAAGAAAAGTAAATTATACTTTTAGTAAAAGGATTATAAGGAGGCATAAGAATATAGATTTTTAACCTACATTAAAAGGTTAAAAATTTGTTTTGAAGGTTTAAGCAAGTTTTGAAATGTTAATTGTAAACAAAATTCTGTGTGTAAACATATTGGATAAAGTTAAAGAAGTATTATCCAATTTTTCTGTAAACTGGACATTAAAAGCACAATGGGTTTTTTTTTTTATAAAGCACTAACCTGTTATTTAACAAAAATTATAAAGGGTTAAAAAGAGTCTATAAAAATATTACCTTATGGTCAGACATTAAAATTGGATAAATATGTCTATAAAGTTTTATTAAAATTGAGTCTAACATTAATAGCACACTAATATAAAGGTGAAATATAGCTTATCTAGTATAAAATCATACAGGAAGCATTATCAAATATAAAATGGTATTTGGATTTGTTGGTCTAAAAACTAATAAAAACAGGTGCTAAAGAGGACTCAGAAGGAAAATGGATATTGCCAGACTAGAAACAAATGTTATCCAAACCTCTTATGAGGAAAATCTTGTTCCAACTGCATCAAGGAACCCACTGGGGACCCCAGACCACGTGTGATGCAGTTCTCAGAGTTTACGGGTGTATAGGAATTTATATCCTGGCCAAACGAGTTACAGATAGTTGCTTAGTATGTAAGAAAACTAATAAACAAGCTATTAAAAGATTACCCCTTGGGGGAAGAAACCCAGGCTTAAGACCATTCCAAAACATCCAAGTTGATTACACAGAAATGCCTCCGATATGTCATCTAAAATATTTACTAGTGATAGTAGATCATCTCACTCACTGGGTCAAAGCTATCCCCTTTTCAAATGCAACAGCCAATAATGTAGTCAAGTCTCTAACTGAAAATATAGTACCCAGGTTTAGACTAATAGAAAATCTTGACTCAGACAATGGAACTCATTTCATCTCATACATCATTAAAAAACTATCCCAAACATTAGACATTAGATGAAAATATCATACTTTCTGGCACCCAACCTCATCAGGGAGAGAAGAAAGAATGAATCAGACGTTAAAGAACCACTTAACCAAATTGGTTCTGGAGGCTCAGTTACCATGGACTAAGTGCCTCCCTACTGCCCTGCTGAGAACCTGAACTGCCCCATGGAAAGATATTGGTCTTTCTTCTTATGAAATGCCCTACGGATTGCCTTATTTACACTCCACTGCTGACATTCCTATCTTAGAAACAAAAGGTCAATTTCTTAAAAATTATATACTTGGTCTTTTACTTTATCTTCTCTTAAAACTAAAGGTCTCTTAGCACAGGCAGCACCCCTGAAGTTCCCAGTGCATCAACATCAACCTGAGGATCACCTCCTCATCAAAAGCTAGAACTACGAAAAGCTCAAGCCAGCCTGGGAAAGACCTTACTTAGTCTTCCTAACTCCTGAACCTGTAGTCCAGAGAGCAGCGAGAGGATGGACCCATCACACCCGAGTCAAGAAGGCACTGCCCCCTCCAGAGTCATGGGCCATAGTCCCAGGGGGAAACCCTACCAAATTAAAGCTAAGAAAAGTTTAATCCTCCTTCATTTACTTTATTATTCCTTCTTTCCTTGTTCTACTGCTGGCTTCTAATCATTAACAGTACCAATGCAACCCAGTGCAATGCTCTATTCTTACCTCTATCTCTACTAATCATGAGCCTACTTTAGGTTACTTCTATATCATAGAAGCTAACTTGGCTGGCACAGACCTCATAGGGTCTTTAAAAATGCATTTTATTAATCCTTCATCCTCTTTGCCCCCTCCCCTCTCTTTTCCCTTTGTACATTCTTCTAATCAAATTGTCATCCCTTCCATACCCAATGATAGAAGCAAAGTAGATGTTGAAGAAGTAAATGATTTAAAACAAACTTTAGCAATAAAGAGAGGATATCAAGATGCAAATGCCTCATTAAAATGGATCAAATATTCTGTCCACATGTTAAACAAAAGTAAGTATGCTTGTGCACACAGCAGGCCAGAGGCCCAGATTGTCACCTTTCCACTAGGATGGTCCTCCAGTAGACTAGGCATGGGCTGTATGGTAGCTCTTTTTCAGGATTCCACAGCCTGGGGTAACAAGACATGCCAAGCTCTCTCTCTCTGCTATATCCCAAAGTTCAACACACTACAAGTCAGCCCCCGAGGGCCATCCAGCTTCTGTCTCCTGAAACTAAGTTCACTTCGTGCCTCTCATGACAAGGAGGAAACTTAGCATTCCTTGGACCCAAAGGGATTCAGTGAGCTTAAGACTTTTCAAGAACTTACCAATTAGTCAACCATTTTTCATTGTTGAGCAGATGTATGGTGATATTGTGGTGGACCTTTACTGGACACTCTGCCAAGCAACTGGAGCGGCACTTGTGCTCCAGTCCAATTGGCTACTCCTTTCCCCTGACATTTCATCAACCAGAGAGAGGAAAAACACAACATCATAAAGCAAGAGAAGCCCCTTATAGGTCTTTTGATTCTCATGTTTATTTAGATGCAGTTGGAGTCTCACAAGGAGTACCAGATAAATTTAAATCTCAAGATCAAATAGCTACAGAATTTGAGTCAATATTTTGGTAGGTGACAATCAATAAGGACATAGATTGGATAAATTGCATTTATTACAACCAACAGCGGTTTATTAACTACACTAGACATGCTGTTAAAGGAATAGCTGAACAATTAGGGACTACTAGCCAGATGGCTGGGGAAAGTAGAATAGCTTTAGACATGATATTAGCAGAAAGAGGAGGAGGTTGTGTCATAATTAAAACTCAATGTTGCACCTTCATCCCAAACAGTATCGACCCTGACGGAAGTATAACAAAGGCATTACAAAGTCTAACTGCTCTGTCTAATAAGTTATCCAAAAACTCAGGGATAAACCACACTTTCACAGGGTGGCTAGAAAAATGGTTCAGTAAATGGAAAGAAATCATAGCCTCAATTCTTACTTCTCTCACAACCATAGTAGGTGTACTCATTCTTGTCAGGCGTTGTGTTATACCATGCAACTATGGGCTGGTGCAAAGACTCATAGAAGCAGCACTCACTAATACCTCCCTTAATTCTCCACCTTATTCAGATAAGCTTTTTGTTTTAGAGGTTTAAGTTCAGCAGCAAAGCCATGATGTTAAAAAAGTTTGAGGAGGAAGTACTACGAAAATAAAAGGGGGGAAATTGTAGGCTATAATAAATTCCACTTCAAAGGTTTTAGCCTGTAAATTAAGTTCAATGAGTTCTGAGAGCCTCTCCAAAGAACTAATATATCAGTATGTTCAGCTCCTGTGTTCTTTGTTCTCCATTTTAAAGTTTAACTTCCTGGTACCCTTCACTACCTTACCCCTAGTTTTAGTAAACAACTTTCCCACTACTAATCAGTAGTTCACATCTGTTCTCCTGGTCACCTGCCTTGACCAGAGTCACCTTTAGTTACCTGTTTCGTAACTGTCCTTCCCACCAACCACTCACCCTGCCACTCTGACTCATACCCCTGCTTCCTTTAAAATAGCCAAAGGGAATTAGCTTAAACTGTGTGATCCAACCCTAGTTAATAGGGGAATGATACAACAGTAGGGGCTACCTGTGTCAGGGATAAGAACCCCTTCCACTCCCATGTTCAGGTGTGCGCTCATCATTGCTTCACCTGTGAGATGCGCCCTTCTATAGAAGTAAAAATTGCCTTGCTGAGAAAATTTATATTCGAGTGCTATTTCTTTTGTGGCACTGAAAATTTACATATGATATGCCCCATAGTAAGTACTTAATAAAACTTTACAACTACTATTACAAATATAATTATCACTACCCTCTCATTATCACTGTATTTCCTTGTTTCCATTATATGACTATATAATAGACACTCAATAAAAGAAGCTCATAAAATGAAAATGAATGCATTCATTCAGAATTAGCTTTTCAACATATCATTTATGACATCATTTTGACAAGCATACATCAAAATAGAACAATTGGAATTTAAGGAAAATTGCTGATTATAAATGTAACATTAGATTATAAAATAGAAATACTATTATGAATATATTTTTTAAAGTATGATTATTGTGATAGTTAAGTTTTATGTGATGACTTGGCAAGACTATGGTATCCAGTTGTTTGAAACATAAGTCTAGATATCATTGTGAAAATATTCTGTAGATGTGATTAACATCTATAATCAGTTGACTTTCAGTAAGTTACTTTCAATAATGTGGGTGAGCCTAATCCAATTAGTTTAAGATGTTAGGAGAAAAAACAGGCCTCCCAGAGAAGGAATTCTGTCACAAGGCTAACATAGAAATCCTGCCTCAGACCAGTAACAATGGCTCATACCTATAATCTCAATATATTGGGAGGCCAAGATAGGAGGACTGATTGAGGCCAGGAGTTTGAGACCAGCCTGGGCAATATACTGAGACCCCATCTCTACAAAAATAAAAAAATTATCTGGACATCAGGCTCACACCTGTAGTCCCAGCTACTTGGGAAGCTGAGGTGGGAGGATTCCTTGAGTCCAGGAAGTTGAAGCTGTAGTGAGCCCTGATAGCACAACTGTACTCCAGCCTGGGCACTAAAGCCAGACCCTGTCAAGAAAGAGAAAGAAAAAAAGAAAGAAAGAAAGAAAGAAAGAAAGAAAGAAAGAAAGAAAGAAAGAAAGAAAGAAAGAAAGAAAGAAAGAAAAGAAAGAAAAGAAAGAAAAGAAAGAAAAGAAAGAAAAGAAAGAAA
>NW_022437039.1:7420829-7433433 GCF_009761245.1 Sapajus apella | reverse complement strand
GAAAGAAAGAAAGAAAGAAAGAAAAGAAAGAAAGAGAGAGAAAAAGAGAGAGAGAAAGAAAGAGAGAGAGAGAGAAAGAGAGAGAGAGAGAAAGAAAGAGAGAGAGAGAAAAGAAAGAGAGAGAGAGAGAAAAGAAAGAGAAAGAAGGAAAGAAGGAAAGAAGAAAAGAAAGAAAGAAAAGAAAAGAAAAGAAAGAAATCCTGCCTAAGTTTCTAGCTTGCAATCCTGCCCAATAGATTTCACACTCAAGACTATAGCAACAGGCCAGGTATAGGCCCATGCCTATAATTCCAGCAATTTGGGAGGCCAAGGAGTGCAGTTCACTTGAAGTAAGGAGTTTGAGACCAGACTGGCCAACATGATGAAGCCCTGTCTCTTCTAAAAACATGAAAACGAGCTGGGTTTGGTGGCACACGCTTGTAATCCCAGCTACTCAGGAAGCTGGGGCAGGAGGATCACTTAAACTTGGGAGCCAGGGGTTGCAGTAAGCCAAGATCATGCCACTGCACTCCAGCCTGGGAGATAGAACAAGACTCCATCTCAAAAAAAGAAAAACCTCAAACAACTCTCAGGGCAAAAACAGGGCTATTTGGAGGACATCCCTTATAAACACTGAAAGACAAATGAACAACTTGCTGTCACATGAGACAAAATATTACAGTTGAGGGAAAAAAAAGAACACTTTGGAGGAAAAGCTCATGATTAGGATTTACCAGATAATTAGGGCAGTAAAAACCAACAATGAATCTTGGGGACTATTGAAAGCCATGACCTTACCCACAGCATGGTAAAAATTCATAAAAGACCTGAGAAGATCCTATGCCATGATTTTAACTCTGGCTGATCATTAGAGAAAAAAAGAACTGAATGCTGAAGCAGAGACAAAGAGCTCCAAGAAAGATAAATGCAAAGAATCTACACTAACATATACATATATACTGTGATGGTTCTGTACACACACACACACACACACACACACACACACGCACACACACGCACACACACATATATATTTGAGATGGGGACTTGCTCTGTCACCCAGGCTGGAATGCAGTGGTGCAATCTCAGCTCACTGTAGCCTCCGCCTCCCGGGTTCAAGCAATTGTCACATCTCCGCCTCTTGAGTACTGGGATTATAGAGGTGCATCACTATGCCTGGCTATTCACACTAACATATTTTATCATCAAACTATCAAATACCAAAGATACAGAGCGAATCTTGAAAGCAGCAAGAGAGAGGCACTTTGTCAAGTAAAGGCAATCCTCCAAAAGATCAACAGCCAATTCCTCAGCAGAAACGAAGAACATCAGAAGAAAGTGGGGTGACAAATTTAAAGTGCTGAAAGAAAAAAGAAAATGAAAACAAAGTAAACACACAGACACACACACACACACACACACACATGCACACACTGCCAACCAGGAATTCTATACCTGGCAAAACTAGCCTTCAAAAATAAAGGAAATAGGACATTGCCAGATTAAAAAAAGCTGAAGGAGAATGGCACTAGCAAACCTGCTCTACAAGAAATGCTAAAATGACTCCTTCAAGAAATGCTGAAAGAAAATAAAAGGACACAGAACAGTAATACAAAGCCATATGAAGAAAAAAAATTGGTAAAGGTAACTACCAAGAAAAATACAAACACCAGCATTTATTTTATTTTTCATTAATTGCCCATTATTTTATTTCTACATGATTTTAAGCATACAAAAATAAGTCTCTATTAATACACGCAATCTATAAAGATAATATTTGTGATAAGACTGAGTGTGGTGGCTCACGTCTGTAATCCTAGCACTTTGGGAGGCCAAGATAGGCAAATCACCTAAGGTCAGGAGTTTGAGAGCAGCCTGGCCAACATGGCAAGACCCTATCTCTACTAAAAATACAAAAATTAGCTGGGTGTGGTGGCAGGCACCTGTAATACCAGCTACTCAGGAGGCTGAGGCAGGAGAATCTCTTGAACCCAGGAACCAGAAGTCTCAGTTTGCCGAGATCACACCACTGCACTCCAGCCTGGGTGAAAGAGTGAGGCCATACATCAAAAAAACAAAACAAAACAAAATTGCGATAGCAATAACGTATGGGAAGGTAAGAAATTGTATAAGAGCAGAAATTCTGTAGGCTATTGAATTAAGGTGATAATAATATAGTAGTTTAAGGGTCTAGTTGTATGTAATCTTCAGGTAACTACTAAGAAAATAAATTTTTAAAAATTAACAGAAAAGGATATGAGAAATGAATACAAATGGTACACTAAAAAAAATCACTTAAACACAAAAGAAAAAAAAGGAATGGAATAATTGAGGAAAAACAACCATAAACAGATATGAAGAGGCTGAGTGTGGTGGCTCATACATATAATTCCCTCACTTTGGGAGGCCGAGGCAGGCAGACCACTTGAGGTCAGGAGTTCAAGACCATCCTGGCCAACATGATGAAATCCCATCTCTACTAAAAATACAAAAATTAGCCATGCATGGTGGTGGACACCTGTAATCTCTGCTACTCAGAAGGCTGAGGCCAGAGAATCACTTGAACCTGGAAGGCAGAGATTGAGGTGACCCAAGACAGTGTGTATGAAAATGCATAATATGCCAGGCACAGTGGCTCACACCTGTAATCCCAGCACTTTGGGAGGCTGAGGCAGGCATATCACTTGAGGTTGGGTGTTTGAGACCAGTCTGACCAATATGGAGAAAGCCTGTCTCTACTAAAAATATAAAATTAGACCAGCACTGGGGCACATGCCTATAGTCCCAGCTACCCAGGAGGCTGAGGCAGGAGAATCACTTGAACCATGGAGGTTGCCGTGAGCCAAGATCACACCATTGCACTCCAGCCTGGGTAACAAGAGAGAAACTCAGTCTAAAAAAAAAAAAAAAAGACATAGAAAAAACAAATAGTAAGTCCTTCCTTATCAGTAATTACTTTCAATGTTAATAAAGTCTCCAATTAAAAGCAGAGGTGTGGTACCCAGATCAGCAAATAAAAAAAAAATTTAAAAAAGCAAAGGTGGATTGACAAGATGGATTTAAAAGATGAACACAATCCTACTATGTAGCTTCTATAAGAGATTTACTTTATATGCAAAGATATAAGTAGGTTGAAAGTGAAAAGATCAAAATAGATATTCTATGTAAATGGTAACCAACAAAAAGGATGAAGTGGCTGTTATGATATCAGACAAAATAGATTTTAAATCAAAACTGTTTCAAGAGTCAAAGATTGACATTATATATTGATAAAAGGGTTAATCCATAAAGAAAATATAGCATATATGCACCTAACAACTGAGCTCAAAAATGTATGA
Organism: Sapajus apella; assembly: GCF_009761245.1. Lineage (NCBI taxonomy): Eukaryota > Metazoa > Chordata > Mammalia > Primates > Cebidae > Sapajus > Sapajus apella. The sequence goes on along the minus strand of NW_022437039.1, from coordinate 7,430,116 downwards.
AGCAAAACCTGACAGAAAAGAAATATAAAAATTATCCTGGAGACTTTAATACCCTATTTGCTTTTTTAAAAAATTATACTTTAAGTTCTGGGATACATGTGCAGAATGTGCAGGTTTGTTACATAGGTATATATGTGCCATGGTGGTTTGCTGCATCCATCACCCCATCATCTACATTAGGTATTTCCCCTAATGCTATCCCTCCCCAATCCCGCAACCACCTGCTATCTCTCCCCTAGACCCCAGCTCCCCAACATGCCCTGTTGCATGATGTTTCCTTCCCTGTGTCCATGTGTTCTCATTTTTCAACACCCACTTAAGAGTGAAAACATGTGGCATTTGGTTTTCTGTTCTTGTGTCAGTTTGCTGAGAATGATGGTTTCCAGCTTCATCCACATCCCTGCGAAGAACATGAACTCATCCTTTTTTATGGGTGTATAGTATTCCATGGTGTATATGTATCACATTTTCTTTATCCAGTCTATCATTGATGGGCATTTGTGTTGGATCCAAGTCTTTGCTATTGTCAACAGTGCTGCAATAAATATACATAGGCATGTGTCTTTATTATAGAATGATTTATAATCCTTTGGGTGTATACCCAGTAATAAGATTGCTGGGTCAAATTGTATTTCTGATTCGAGATCCTTGAGGAACACCACACTGTCTTCCAAAATGGCTGAACTAATTTACACTCCCACCAGCAGTGTAAAAGTGTTCCTACTTCTCCACATCCTCTCCGGCATCTGTTGTCTCCTGCTTTTTTTAATGATCGCCATTCTAACTGGCATGAGATGGTATCTCAATGTGATTTTGATTTGCATTTCTCCAATAACCAGTGATGAGCTTTTTTAAAAATATGTCTGTAGGTTGCATAAATGTCTTCTATTAAGAAGTGTCTGTTCATATCTCTCATCCACTTTTTGATGGGTTTGTTTTTCTTGTAAATTTGTTTAAGCTCTTGGTAGATTCTGGATATTAGCCCTTTGTCAGATGAGTAGACTGTAAAATTTTTTGCCCATTCTGTTGGTTGCCAGTTCACTCTAATGATAGTTTCTTTTGCTGTGCAGAAGTTCTTAAGTTTAATTAGATTCCATTTGTCTATTTTGGCTTTTGTTGTCATTGCTTTTGGTGTTGGTCATGAAGTCATTGTCCATGCCTATGTCCTGAGCATTGTTGCCCAGGTTTTCTTCTAAGGATTTTATGGTGTGAGGTATAATGTTTAAATCTTTAACCTATCTGATGTTAACTTTTGTATAAGGTGTAACAAAGGGATCCAGTTTCAGCTTTCTGCATATGGCTAGCTACTTTTCCAAACACCATTTATTAAATAGGAAATCCTTTCCTCATTGCTTGTTTTGTCAGGTTTGTAAAAGATTAGATGGTCGTAGATGTGTGTTGTTATTTCTGAGGCCTCCGTTCTATTCCATTGGTCTCTATCTCTGTTTTGGTACCAGTACCATGCTGTTTTGAGTACTGCAGCCTTGTGGTATAGTTTGAAGTCAGGTAGTATAATGCTTCCAGTTTTGTTTGTTTGTTTTTGCTTAGGTTAGTCTTGGCTATACAGGCTCTTTTTTGGTTCCATACGAAGTTTAAGGTGACTTTTTCCAATTCTGTGAAAAAAGTCAATGGTAGCTTGATAGAGATAGCATTGAATCTGTAAATTACTTTGGGCAGTATGGCCATTTTCACAATATTGATGCTTCCTAACCATGAGCATGGATTGTTTTTCTATCTGTTTGTGTCCTCTCATTTCTTTGAGCAGTGTTTTATAGTTCTCCTTGAAGAGGTCCTTCACATCCCTTGTTAGTTGTATTCCTAGGTATCTTATTCTCTTTGTAGCAATTGTGAATGAGAGTTCATTGATGATTTGACTCTGTCAATTACCGGTGTATAAGAATGCTTGTGATTCAAGGTCAAGAGATCAAGACCATCCTGGTCAACATGGTGAAACCCCGTCTCTACTAAAACTACAAAAAATTAGCTGGGCATGGTGGTGCGTGCCTGTAATCCCAGCTACTCAGGAGGCTGAGGCAGGAGAATTGCCTGAACCCAGGAGGCGGAGGTTGCGGTGAGCCGAGATCGCGCCATTGCACTCCAGCCTGGGTAAAAAGAGTGAAACGCCGTCTCAAAAAAAAAAAAAAAAAAAAAAAAAAGAATGCTTGTGATTTTTGCACATTGATTTTGTATCCTGAGACTTTGCTGAAGTTGCTTATCAGCTTAAGGAGATTTTGGGCTGAGATGATGGGGTCTTCTAAATATACAATCATGTCATCTGCAAATAGAAACAATTTGCCTTCCTCTTTTTCTAAGTGAATATCCTTTATTTCTTTTTCTTGTCTGATTGCCTTGGCCAGAACTTCCAATACTATGTTGAATAGGAGTGGTGAGAGAGGGCATCCTTGTCTTGTGCCAGTTTTCAAAGGAAAAGCTTCCAGCTTTTGCCCATTCAGTATGATATTGGCTATGGGCTTATCATAAATAGCTCTTATTATTTTGAGACATGTTCCATTGATACCTAGTTTATTGAGAGTTTTTAGCATAAAGGGCTATTCAATTTTGTTGAAGTCCTTCTCTGTATCTATTAAGATAATCATGTGGTTTTTGTCTTTGGTCCTATTTATGTGATGGATTACGTTTATAGATTTATGTATGTTGAACCAGCCTTGCATCCCAGGGATGAAGCTGACTTGATGGTGATGAATAAGCTTTATGATGTGCTGTTGGATTCAGTTCGTCAGTATTTTATTGAGGACTTTCACATCAATATTCATCACAGATATTGGCCTGAACTTTTCTCCTTTAGTTGTGTCTCTGCCACGTTTTGGTATCAGGATAATGTTGGCCTCATAAAATGAGTTAGGGAGAATTCCCTCTTTTTGTATTTTTTGAATAGTTTCAGAAGGAATGGTATCAGCTCTTCTTTGTACCTCTGGTCGAATTTGGCTGTGAACCCATCTAGTCCTGGACTTGTTATGGTTGGAAGGCTATTAATTGCTGTCTCAATTTCAGACCTTGTTATTGGTCTATTCAGGGATTCAACTTCTTCCTGATTTAGACTTGGGAGGGTGTAAGTGTCCAGGAATTTCTCCATTTCTTCTAGATTTACTGGTTATTTGCATAGGGGTGTTTGTAATAATTTCTGATGATAGTTTGCATTTCTGTGGGATCAGTGGTGATCTCCCCTGTATCATTTTATATTGCATCCATTTGATTCTTCTCTCTTTTCTTCATTAGTCTGGCTAGTGGTTCATCTATTTTGCTGATCTTTTCAAAAATCCAGCTCCTGGATTTATTGATTTTTTGAAAGAACTTTTGTGTGTCTATCTCCTTCAGTTTTGTTCTGATCTAAGTTATTTCTTGTCTTCTGCTAGCTGTTAAATTGGTTTGATCTTGCTCCTCTAGTTCTTTTAATTGTGACATTAGGGTGTTGATTTTAGATCCTTCCTCATTTCTCTTATGGGCATTTAGTGTTATAAATTTCCCTCTAGACACTGCTTTAAATGTGTTCCAGTGATGCTGGTACATTGTGTCTTCATTCTCATTGGTTTTGAAGAACATCTTTATTTCTGTCTTCATTATTTATCCAGTAGCCATTCAGGAGCAGGTTGTTCAGTTTCCATGTAATTGTGTGGTTTTTAGTGAGTTTCTTAATCCTGAGTTCTAATTTAATTGAGCTATGGTCTGAGAAACTGTTTGTTATGATTTTAATTCTTTTGCATTTGCTGAGGAGTGTTTTTCTTCTAATTATGTGGTCAACTTTAGAATAAGTGTGATGTTGTGCTGAGAACAATGTATATTCTATGGATTTGGGGTGAAGAGTTCTGTAGATGTCTATTAGGTCCACTTAGTCCAGATCTGAGTTCAACTCCTCGATATCCTTGTTAATTTTCTGTCTCATTGATCTATCTAATGCTGACAGTGGGATGTTAAAGTAGCCCACTGTTCTTGTGTGGGAGTCTAAGTCTCTTTGTAGGTCATTAAGAACTTGCTTTATGCATCTGGGTGATCCTGTATTGGGTGCATATATATTTAGGATAGTTAGCTCTTCTTGTTGCTAACTTTACTTCTTGTTGTCCCTTTATCATTATGTAATGCCCTTGTCTCTTCTGATCTTTGTTGGTTTAAAGTCTGTTTTATCTGAGACTAGGATTGCAACCACTGCTTTTTTTTTTTTTTTTTTTTTTTTGCTCTCCATTTGCTTGGTAACTCTTCCTCCATCCCTTTATTTTGAGCCTATGTTTGTCTTTGCATGTGAGATCAGTCTCCTGAATACAGCACAGCAATGGGTCTTGACTCTTTATCCAACTTGCCAGTCCCTGTCTTTTGAATGGGGTAATTAGCCTGTTTACATTTAAGGTTAATATTGTTATGTGTGAATTTGATGCTGCCATTTTGATGCTAGCTGGTTGTTTAGCCCATTAGTTGATGCAGTTTCTTCATAGTGTTGATGGTCTTTACACTTTAATATGTTTTTGCAGTGGCTGGTACTGATTGTTCCTTTCCATGTTTAGTGCTTCCTTTAGGAGCTCTTATAAGGCAGGCCTGGTGGTAACAAAATCTCTCAGCAGTTCCTTCTCGATAAAGGATTTTATTTCTCCTTTGCTTATGAAGCTTAGTTTGGCTGGATATCAAATTCTGGGTTGAAAATTCTTTTCTTTAAGGAATATTGGTCCCCACTCTCTTCTGGCTTTAGGGTTTCTGCTGAGAGATCTACTGTGAGTCTAATGGGCTTCCCTTTGTGGGTAACCTCACCTTTCTCTCTGGCTGCCCTTAGCATTTTTTCCTTCATTTCAATGCTGGTGAATGTGACAATTACGTGTCTTGGGGTTGCTCTTCTCTAGGAATATCTTCATGGTGTTCTCTGTATTTCCTGAATTTGAATGTTGGCCTGCCTTGCTAGGTTGGGGAAATTCTGCTGGATAATATCCTGAAGAGTGTTTTCCAACTTGGTTTCATTTTCCATGTCACTTTCAGGTACACCTATCAACTGTAGATTAGGTCTTTTCACATAATCCCATATTTCTTGGAGGTTTTGTTTTTTCTTTTCACTCTTTTTTCTCTAATTTTACATTCTTGTTTTATTTCATTGATTTGATCTTTAATCTCTGATATCCTTTTTCCCACTTGATCAATTCAGCTATTGAAACTTGTGTATGCATCACAAAGTTTTCATGCTGTGTTTTTCAGCTCCATCAAGTTGTTTATGTTCTTCTCTGTGCTGGTTATTCTAGTTAGCAATCCATCCAACCTTTTTTTAAGGTTCTTAATTTCTTTGCAACATGTTAGAACATGCTCCTTTAGCTTGGAGAAGTTTGTTATTACCCACCTTCTGAAGCCTGCTTCTATGAATTCATTACACTCATTCTTCATCCAGCTTTGTTCCCTTGCTGGTGAGGAGTTGTGATCCCTCAGAGAAGAAGAGACATTTTGCTGTTTGGTAATTTCAGCCTTTTTGTTCTAGATTCTTCTCATCTTCATGGATTTATCTACCTTTGGTTTTTGAAGTTGTTGACTTTTGGATGAGGTAAGACTTTGGGGGACTGTTTCCTTTCCAGTTATTTTTTTTTTTCTCAGGATGGAGTCTTGCTCTGTTGCCCAGGCTGGAGTGCAATGTTGTGATCTTGGCTCACTGCAACCTCCGCCTCCCAGGTTCAAGCAAGTATCCCATCTCAGCCTTCTGAGTAGTTGGGATTACAGGTGCATGCTACCACACCTGGCTAATTTTTGTATTTTCAGTAGAGACAGGGTTCCACCATGTTGACCAGGCTGCTCTCAAACGTCTAACCTCAGGTGATTCACCCACCTTGGCCTCCCAAAGTGCTGGGATTACAGGCATGAATCACCACGCCTAGCCTCCTTTCCAATTTAAAAGAGTATATTTAACATTCCATCTCAGACATTGTGATAGCTGTGAAGTCTGAGTGTGAGAAAGGTTTATTCAAGTGAAAATTTGGGAATGGCTTTCACGTGAATAAACTCTAAAACTGGATTCTGAGCCTTTCAATTATTTTGGGTTGACACAACTAAAACGGAACAAGCTTATATACCTTTAGAATGCACTCAACCTGTGAACTCTAAAATTATTCCTTTCTTGTTAAAGCTTTAGTTTTGGAGAATTCACATCAATGGGTATCAGAGCTAGGCACAGAAATTTGGTTAAAAGAAAGTTGCCTTGGCTGGATTTGGTGGCTCATGCTTGTAATCCCAGCACTTTGGGAGGCTGAGGTGGCCAGATAACCTGAGGTCAGGAGTTCGAGACCAGCCTGGCCAACATGGTGAATCCCCGTGTCTCTACTAAAAATACAAAAATTAACCAGGTGTGGTGGCAGGTTCCTGTAATCCCAGCTACTCGGGAGGCTGAGGCAGGAGAATTGCTGGAACCTGGGGGGCAGAGGTTGCAGTGAGCCAAGACTGAGCCACGACATTCCAGCCTGGGTGACAGAGAGAGACTCCGTCTCAAAAGAAAAAAAAATAAAGCTGCCTCACCACAGATAGTGTTGCAGACTGTAAGATGTCTTTGGTAGCATAGTTTATGGAAATATTTTCAGAGTAAAAATTATGCAAACCGGTAAAGGTACCAGGTTTCTAGCTCTCTGGACTCCCCACATGATTGTGAGAGAGGAGACACTTAGGGACTAGTTAGGCAGATAGTGAGAGAGGGCCTCAAGAAAGATACTGACTACGGGAACGCACCCGCACCCGCACCACCCTGTTATGCAGCTAGCAGACGGAAATGTGGTTAAGAACTTCCTCTTTTACTAACATGATTACTCAAAAGGATGTTTGCTCCAACTTAGACAGAGGCACAATAAATCAACTAAATATCCTTAACCTGACCCAAGTGCAATATAATATCATTAACATAACATCTGCATTGCAATTTTACCCCCACACCCCTACCAGTGGGCTTTTCTGTGGTGCTTATGGCCAGTAACTAAGATGGAGTAACTATAGACAAGAACACACCTGCACAGTAATAACTGGGACAAGGAAGCGGCCAGGAAGTAGAGGTCTGTGTATGTTGCAAATGAGAAAAACTCCCCGACAAAGGAAGGATAAAAATGCCCTAAGAAATGAAGGATAAAAACCCTGAGAAAGGAAGGATAAAAACCCCTGAGGAGGCAGGACATGGTGAATCACACCTGTAATTCCAGCATTTTGTGAGGCTGAGGTGGGCGGATCATTTGAGGTCAGGAGTTTGAGACCAGCAGGGCCAACATGGTGAAACGCTGTCTCTACTAAAAACACAATTAGCCAGGCGTGGTGACACACGTCTGTAATCTCAGCAACTCAGGAGGCTGAGGTAGGAGAATAGCTTGAACCTGGGAGACAGAAGTTGTAGTGAATAGAGATCACGCCAATGCACTCCAGCCTGGGCAACAGAGCAAGACTCCATCTCAAAAAACAAAACAAAACAAAACAAAACCATGGGGATGACTTCGTCAGCAGCAAACCACTTTCAGGTCCTCTGTCTTTACTGAGAACTTTCTTTCACTTAATAAAACTCTACTCTGGACCAGGCATGGTGGCTCATGCCTATAATCCCAGCACTTTGGGAGGCTGAGGCGGGCAGATCACCCGAAGTCAGGAGTTTGAGATCAACCTAGCCAACATGGTGAGATCCCGTCTCTACTAAAAACACAAAATTAGCCGGGCGTGGTGGCAGGTGCCTCTAATCCCAGCTACTTGGTAGGCTGAGGCAGGAGAATTGCTTGAACTGTCAAAGCAGAGGTGGCAGTGAGTCGAGATTGTTCCATTGCACTCCAACCTGGGTGACAAGAGTGAAAACTTCGTCTCAAAAAAAAAAAAAGAAAGAAAAACTACTCTGCCTTACCTACCCTCCTGTGTCCAATAAGGAAATTGTGACAATTGTATCAGTACCAAAGATAAGGCCCAAGCAGAGTGAGGAGTCCAGCAGGAGACCACTTCTTTTCCCTCTTGTATTAGTCCAATCTCACACTGCTATGAAGATACTACCTGAGACTGGGTAATTTATAAGAAAGGAGGTTTAATTGACTCATAGTGCTGCATGGCTGGAAGGACTCCAGAAACTTACAATCATGACAGAAGGTGAAGGGGAAGCAAGGCATGTCTTACATGGTGTCAGGAGAGAGAGCACACAGGGGAACCTGCCTTTTATTTTTTTGAGATGTCTTGCTATGTTGTGCAGGCTGGAGTGTAGTGGCGTGATCTCAGCTCAAGCTCAGTGGGTTCAGGCGATTCTCCTGCCTCAGCCTACCAAGCGTCTGTGACTATAGGTGTGTGCCACCATGCATGGCTAATTTTTTGTATTTTTAGAAGAGATGGGGTTTCACCGTGTTAGCCAGGATAATCTCAATCTCCTGACCTCGTGATCCACCTGCCTTGGCCTCCCAAAGTGCTGAAATTACAGGCATGAGCCACCGCAGCTGGCCAAAACTGCCGCTTTTAAACCATCAGATCTCATGAGAACTCCCTCACTATCATGAGAACAGCATGGGAGAAACTGCTCCCATGATCCAATCACCTCCCTTCAGATTCCTCTCTCGACACATCGGGATTACAATTTGAGAAGAGATGTGGGTGGGGACACAGAGCCAAACCATATTACCCCTCCAGATTTGAGAGAGCTTTTATACATCTATGGTTCCTCCCTGGAGGGAATAGACTTAGGTTATATGTCTTCCTTTTTACCACATGCTTGTCATCAGTCTCCCGTCTGCAGTATGTTGGTGCAAAACATTGACGTGACTTGATGCTCATCAGTCTAGCAGCCAGTACAAACCAACCCAGCACATTCCCAGCCATTTACTTAAAGGAATCAAAGGTTAGTCTCCAAGGTGCTTACATCAGAATTAGGCTCTGCATCTAAGGTACATTTCTGCTTAGATTATTTCAAATATTTTACTAAAGTGAAACTTTGCTTTGATATTTGTTCCCATTGTACAAGTTCAATTTATTGCAAAATTGTTTTCTTTTTTAACTTAAGTCAACTTTATGAATGTAAAAATTACATAAAACAAAAGGCACACATTTTAAGTGTACAATGAGTTCTGAGAAGTATAAATGTTGTCGTATCAAAGATGAACACTTCCGTCACCACCCCAAATTCCCTTATGCCCTTTTCAGTCATTCACACAACCACTGATCCCCAACCCCATAAAACTCCTCATCTGCTTTCAATTAAAATGTATTAGTTGCACTTGTTTTAAAATTTATTACAAGTGGGATTATGCAATACTGTATTTTAAAATATCTATGATTCTTTTCTTCAGCATAACTTCTTTTTTTTTTTTTTTTTTTTT
>NW_022437039.1:7371345-7420729 GCF_009761245.1 Sapajus apella | reverse complement strand
GGGTTCAGGCAATTCTCCTGCCTCAGCCTCCCGAGTAGCTGGGATTATAGGCACGCGCCACCATGCCCAGCTAATTTTTTGTATTTTTAGTAGAGATGGGGTTTCACCATATTGACCAGGATGGTCTTGATCTCTTGACCTCATGATCCACCCTCCTCGGCCTCCCAAAGTGCTGGGATTACAGGCGTGAGCCACCGTGCCCAGCCTCTTTTTCTTTTTTTTTTTTAGAGTTGGGATCTCACTCTGTCATCCAGTGTGCAGTGGCGCAATCATAGTTCACTGTAGTCTCCAACTCTGGGACTCAAATGATTCTCCCTCAACCTCCCAAGTATCTGGGATTATAGGCATGCCCCACTGTGCCTCGCTTATTTTTCACTTTTCGGTATCTGATTCTTCTGCCTCAGAAGAATATTATTTTGAAATATTTTGAAAATATTTAGCTAAACCCAAAAAAGATACTAATTTTGGTAATACACAGCTTGATTTAAGTTGAGTAATTCAGAGACAAGTGACTATTAGAAAAAGAGAGGATAGGCTGGGTGCAGTGGCTCACACCTGTAATCCCAGCACTTTGGGAGGTTGAGGCAAGTGGATCACGAGGTCAGGAGTTCAAGACTAGCGTGGACAACATGGTAAAAACCCGTCTTTACTAAAAATACAAAAATTAGCCTGGTGTGGTGGCAGGTGCCTGTAATCCCAGCTACTTGAGAGGCTGAGGCAGGAGACTTGCTTGAACCAGGACCTGGGAAGAGGAGCTTGCAGTGAGCCTAGATCACGCCACTGCACTCTAGCCTGGGCTACAGAGCGAGACACTGCCTCAGAAAAAAAGAAAAAAAAAAAAAAAAAAAAAGAAAAGAGAGGATAATTATTATTCCCTTTTCAATGAACATAGAAAATTCATTACCAAAAGAAAACATTCAATGGTGTGTACTTGACAAAATTTCTAAAGGAAATTGAGAAAAGGAGAATGGGGAACTGCACATTCATCTACATCAGGAAAAGTGCCTTCATCCAAATAACTCTTTCATATACTGTGAACTTGTGATCTATTTACTCTTGTCAAAGCAAAAGCAATATGTATTTCCTAGCTTTCCATGCTGAAAAACCCAGGAACAATGACCAACCTAATGGCTATGAACTCCCCCTGTGTTCATTTAAAATGTTATTACCACTCCAGGAAACCAAGGCTTCCTGAAGAAATAGTTGATTGTAGGTCTCAGACAGAAACATCTGACATTCAAAGGGTTGGGGAATTGAGTTTCATCACTTAAATGGAGGAGTATCTTAGAATTTGTAAGCGTATTTGGAAACCACCACAAATTCATTAAATGATTTTGATTTTTTAAAAGATATCCCATCTGTAGACATCCTTATAAAACTCAAAACAATATAAAAGCATATTCTACACAGTAGAAATTGAAATGATCTCTTCACAACAAAACTCCCTCATATCCCCAGTCCAACTTTCCTTGCACAACTTCACAGACTTCCCTAAATACACACACACACACACACACACACACACACACACACACACACACGAGAAAGAGAGAGAGATTTGGGGTTTTGATTATTATTTGAATGGGCTTATCCTACTATGTCATTTATCAATCAAAATATCATGTCTTGGCCAGCCACCGTGGCTCATGCCTGTGATCCCAGCACTTTGGGAGGCCGAGGCAGGCAGATCTCCCGAGGTCAGGAGTTCAAGACCAGCCAGGCCAACATGGTGAAATCCCATTTCTACTAAAAATACACAAAAAAATTAACCAGTTGTGATGGTGGGCACTTGTAATCCCAGCTACTCGAGAGGCTGAGGCAGAAGAATCAGTTGAACTCAGGAAGCGGAGATTGCAGTGAGCTGAGAGTGTGCCACTGTACACCCTGGGCAACAGCGAGATTCTGTCTCAAAAACAACCACCAAAATAAAAATAATGTCTGGAAGATCTTTCCATGTGAGCATAGAGCTAAGTCATTCTTCTTAAAAACTGTACCATATTCTTTGTTGATGCACAGTAATTTACTTAATCAATTCCCCATAGGCAGGCATAGATGATATGCCTTCATGCCTTCTTTTCGATTGTACACATTGTTGCAGTGCAGTCTTTTCAGTCCTGCCCTTCTAGAAATTATAAGACCTCGGAATCAAAAAAGTGCTGCAATAAAGAGAATGTGTATATTAAAGCTTAACCATAATTGCCAAATGGTGAATTGGGGAAAATTCTCTGAAAGAGAAGTTGTTGCAGGAAAAAGGACAGAATCTTTATCAGTTAGCATATTTGCAAGTAGCTCACGGGAAAGGAAAGGATATTTATTGAAAGAGAGAGGAGTACAGCCAGGATTCGGTAACATAAAGGAATGTAGAATTGATAAACCATCCAGATTCTCTATCTCATCTGTGCTTCTTTCCCTAGTCCAATTTTCTTGAATTCTTCATCCGTAAAACAGATAGAATAACATACTCTCAAAGCTTCAATATTTACATCCCTGTCAAAGAGACCCATTTACACTACCTAGAACCCCAGATTCCAAAAGAAGAGGGCCTTCTTGGCTCAGACTGGGCCTGTGAAGTTTAAGATGGTGAAGCATCCTGCACTACAAACATGGGATGTCTCGCTACCAGGACACATCCTTCCACTCTTAATAAAACACCAGGGTTGAGAGTAAACTGCTTTGAGAGTAGACAACACTGTGATCTCATGGGAAAAGAAACAGCATACATGTGTTAAATATACTGCTTTAGGCTGACTCTGGGTAAACTGCCTATGAGTTGGCCCTATTCCACAAACAGCAATACCATTTATTTTGTAATTTATTGTTTTTGTTTTTTGGGAAGTTTTTTTTTTTTGATACAGGGTCTTGCTCTCTTATCCAGGCTGGAGTGCAGTGGCATGATCATGACTCACTACAACCTTGACCCCCCCAGGCTCAAGCTTCCTGAGTAGCTGGGACTAGAGTTGTACATCACCATGCCGAGCTAATTTTCTTGATTTTTTTTTTTTTATGGAGACAGCGTCTCACTATGTTGCTCAGGCTGGTCTTGAACTCTTGGGCTAAAGCAATCCTCCTGCCTCAGCCTCTCAAAGTACTGGGAGTATAGGTGTTAGCTACCTTGCCTGGCTACTACCATTTATAAAAATACTTAAAAAACAAAAACCAAGTCAAAAAACATTTACTGCTCTAAGAACTAATGAGTAAAAAGTTAGGCAGTTATGGTGGGTACTTGGCAAAATTCCTTTAAACAGAGAAACAGCCTGAAAACTCAGGCTGAGGGCACAGATAAGGAAACTTGCACAAACCTATGGATCTCTCAGATAAAGGAACAAGGCCCAACATAAAAACACCTTTGTCCTTTGTGTCTAAGACATGCCCACGGCTTCACTGATATGGGAACAAGACCCAACATAGAAATGCCTTTGACCTTTGTGTAACCAGCAGGCTTCCAGGAAACGGCCTCTTCTCCTTTTGTGGGCAGGTACATGGTGGGCTCCAGTGGGTTCTGGTGGGTAATTCCCTTTCCTTTTTTGGACATGCTTTGGACTGTGAGCCAAGCATCCATGAATCATCACTTCAGCACCTGACTGGTCTCAGGCCAAGCTGAGTAGGGCTTTCTCCAAGACCAGTCAGCACATTCTTTAACTTCCCAGTCCATAAAACCCCCTGGACCCAGCTTCATACTTGGCAACCCATTCACACATCTCTGCTGTGGAGAGCTTTCTTCTTTTGGATATTAAATTTTTGCTCCAACCTCATCCTTTGTGTCCACAGTCCTCAATTCTCTTGGTCATGAGACAAAGAACTCCAGGAGAGACTACGGTGCATTGGTGAGGACTGTAACACTAAGACAGAGCCTGATTTAACAATTAAAAAAAAATTATACTAAAGTGCAATAAAATATATATGTATTTAAAAAATCATACTACTTCTGTAGTTAGTGATTGCAAACTATCATTTCCTGTCACCTCCTCAGTGCAGGGACTAAGACCCTGTGGATTCAGCGTAACTGAAAATGTGGGGCTGGTGGGGTGGCTCATGCCTTTAATCCCAGCACTTTGGAAAGCCAAGGTGAGAGAATCACTTGAACACACAAGGTTGAAACCAGCCTGGGTAACATGAGGAAACCCACCTCTGTCCAAAAATAAAAGAATTAGCTGGGCATGGTAGCTAGCATGCACTCCCACCTGTGGTCCCAGTTACAGTACTTGGAAGGCTGAGGTGAGGGGTTGAAGTGGGAGGATCGCTTGAGCCCAGAGTCAGAGGCTGCAGTGAGCTGAGATTGTGCCACTGCACTCCAGCCTGGGTTCAAAAATGTGGGGTAGAAACATAGGGTTATATAGTACTGGCAACTTGAGCCTCATTGTGTTGGTTTTGCTGGCTTTTATTAAAAACAAGAAAAAAATGACAAAATTGCTGCAGAGAGCTCCACAGGAGACAAGGCCTGTGTACCCCAGGAACCTCTGTCAGGTGAGGCCAGGAGAGGGCTGCACCCAACGGCCAGGTCCAGGCCTAGAAGCAACAGACCTGCAGGCCCCACGACCTGATGGCCCTAGTGGCCTCTCTGTGTCTAGACTTTTTGACCCATACCGGTTGGACTGCAGCAACCCCACGCCAGGCCACCTAGGACATGAAATCTTTGAGCTGCTGGCAAAGTGGGCAACAAAATGGCTGGCCGGAAGACCAGATTGAGACTTCCGGCCCAAAAGGCTAGGCTGTGTGGAGCAGCGACTGGCCAATGAGCTGTGCAGATCTGGAACTCGTGGCGGCAGCTCAGTGCCACTGAGATGGAACAATAATGACAGACGAAGGCCTTTCAGGCACGGAAATGAGGGGCTCAGAAACTGTTAGAACCGTTAAAACCATTAGCAACCTTCCCGCACATGGTCCTGGCAGCGGAAGCCAGAAATGGTACAAAAACTTACAGTAGTGGGCCAAAAAAAGAAGTGCCCAGAATCCTTGGGAAATTCAGGAGGCAGTATATAAGTCCTGTGCATATAAGAAGAACAAGTTGATCTCCACTCTCTACCTCCCACATTGTTTTTCTTTCTTTTTTTGACACTGGGTCTCCCTTAGTCACCCAGGCTGCAGTGCAGTGGCACCATTGCAATTCACAGCAGCCTCAAATTCCTAGATTCAAGTGATCTTCCCACCTTAGCATCTTGAGCAGCTAGGGCAATAGGTACACCCCACCACTCCAGGCTTTTTGTTTGTTTGGTTGTTTTGTTTTGTTTTAATAGAGATGGCAGCATCCTCCAGTTTCCCAGGCTGGTCTTCAATTCCTGGGCTCAAGCAGTCCTCCCATGTTGGCCTCCCAAAGTGCTGTGATTTCAGGCTTGACCCACCATGCACTCACCTACATTTATGTTTTTTTAGAGACATGGTCTCACTCCATCACCAAGGCTGGTGTGCAGTGGTGTGATTAATATTTTTTGTAGAGGTAGGGGTCTCCCTGTGTTGCCCCGGGTGGTCTCGAACTCCTGTCCAAAAGCAATCCTCCTGCTTCAGCTCCCAGAATAGCTTGGATTACAGAAGTGAGCCACCACGGCCGCCTCTCACACCTTTTAAAATAAAACTTTTTTTCTCTCCTGACAGGAGCTCACTTTGTTACCCAGGCCGGAGTGCTGTGTTGTCAGCAACACATGGCTCACTGCAGCTTTGACATCCTAGGCTCAGATGACCCTCCCACCACAGCCTTCTGAGTAGCTGGGAGCAAAGGCATGTGCCATCAAGGCCAGTTAATTTTTATATATTTTTTGTAGCTATAGGATTTCACAGTGCTGATCAGGCTGGTCTTGAACTCCTGAGCTCAGTTGATCTGCCTGCCTGGGTTTCCCAAAGTGGTGGATTACAGGTGTGAGGCAATGTGCCTGGCCTAAAACTTTTTTTTTTTTTGGTAAAATTTTTGTACAATAGAAAGAAAACCTTTGCTGAGGTGGGAGGATCACTTGATGCCAGAAGTTTGAGACCAGCCTGGGCAGTAAGTGACATCCCTGTCTCTATAAAAATATAAATAAGTAAAATGTTTGCTACATCTAGGCCTTCTAGATAGAAAGGTTGCTGAAATGATAAAGTAGAGCTAGAAAATCACATAACTTGTAAATGGCCATTTTTTTAAATTGTAGAAAAGAAATGTCTTTTGGAAACAACTTTTTGAAATGGAATTATTAGGCCACCAGTAGAAGCAACACACATCCATGTTTGTTCAATGATTGAAAAGACATGGGACAGGCGGGCATGGTGGCTCATGCCTGTAATCCCAGCACTTTGGGAGGCCGAGGGGGGCAGATCACAAGGTTAGGTGATAGAGATCATCCTGGCTAACACAGTGAAACCCCATTTCCACTAAAAATACAAAAAATTAGCCAGGTGTGGTAACGTGTACCTGTAGTCCTAGCTGCTCAGGAGGCTGAGGAAGGGGAATCACTTGAACACAGGAGGTAAAAATTGCAAAAAGCTGAAATAATGCCACTGCACTCTAGCCTGGGCAACAGCACACGACTCTGTCTCAAAAAAAAAAAAAAAAAAAAAAAAAAAAGAGGCCTGAAGGCCTGAGGAGAAAGAGAAGAAGCTTCCATGCCCGTTTGGTCATATTTAGAAGTCATCTTCATATCATAACTAGGCTCTCTGTGTGCATTTTATTTCTCCCAGTATACACAATTGATAAGTATTTTTAGAAATATCTATGCTAAAATGTTCATATTTAGAAGATACCTTATTTTAACTATTGCTATGTATGTGCAGGTTTATTTAGCAGTATTATATATCTAGTGGACAGGTAAGTAAGCTCTTATTTGAAATATCTAGTCTTTCTTGATGTTTTCAAGTATTTGATGTATCTAAAATTAGAGATATCTGTTAGGTTGATAGGTTGATGGATGGGGCTTGCCAAGCACAGTGGTTCACACCTGTAACCCCAGCACTTTGAGAGGCCAAGGCGGGTGGATTACCTGATGTCAGGAGTTTGAAACCAACCTGGCCAACATGGCGAAATCTTGTCTCTACTAAACATACAAAAATTAGCTGGGTGTCCTCGTGCACACCAGTAATCCCAGCTACCGGGAGGCTGAGGCAGGAGAATCGCTTGAACCCGGGAGAGGGAGGTTGTAGTGAGCCGAGATCACACCACTGCACTCCAGCCTGAGTAACACAGTGAGACTCTGTCTCAAAAAAAAAAGATGTGACTATTGTATGATTCCTTTGTATGATTCCACTTATATGAGGTGCTTAGAATTATTAGATTCACAGAGACAGAAAGTAGAACATTGGTTATCAGGGGCTGAGGGGATGGAGGAGCTGTTCAAGGGGAGTTATTGCTTACAAGGTGCAGAGTTTCAATTTGGGATGATAAAAAATTCTGGAGCTGTTTGAGAGTGATGATTGCAGAATAGCATGAACATACTTAATGCCACTGAACTGTACACTTCTCAGGTATATTTTACCATAATAACTTTTTTTAAAAAATTGGTGGGAAATGTTATCTTCGCAATGGAATAGTTATTATATATCTTTGTTAAGTGTTCAAACCACCTTTGTACTTGTTCATTTGGTTGAGGAGATTGGAGGGAAGAAACTACAAATGTGTTTTGCGAGTCTGTACTACGAGATTTCAGATGACTCTTGGCCTGGTATAGTAGCTGCACTTCTTTAAACTTTGCTATACTGTATTCAAACCCAGGAATGTTTTTCTCAAGGACATGGCAGCCACCTCGTTGAAATATAATCTTCAAGGGAGATAGTTTTGCTCTTACTTTTGTGGGAGGGTAGAAGTCTAACTTCAGTGTGTTACTTGCTCCAAGTTGCAAAACTGCCTCCCGTCTTAGATATATGAAACATCTGTTTCTTTTTTGGAGGAAGCCAATTAACAAAGAAAGACCACCCCCGATTAACAGATGAATTTAAGATGGACTATATATGATGAATGATGCTGTCAGCTCCTCTTACTTGGGGGCAAGTTATCACTTATCATGAGAATATGTATGTAACAGGTTGTATCTGCTTGGCATCACAAAAGATGCCAGGAAGAAAGGGTGAGATTTCTCCCTGTCTTGGTCAAGTGCGGTAGCTCATGCCTGTGATCCCAACACTTTGGGAGGCCAAGGTGGGCGGATCACTTGAGCCTAAGTGTTCCAGGCCATCCTGGGTCACATAGCGAGACCACCATCTCTACAAAAAATACAAAAAACAGCTAGGAGTGATGGTACATCTCCTGCACTCCCAGCTACTTGGGAGGCTGAGGTAGGAGGATGGATTAAGCCTGAGAGGTCAAGACTACAGTGAGCTGTGACTGTACCACTTCATTCCAGCATGGGTCACAGAGTGAGACCCTGCTTCAAAACAAACAAACAAACAAACAAACAAAGGTTGGGTGTGGTGGCTCATGCCTATAATCCCAGCACTTTGGGAGACCAAGGTCTGTGGATTACCTGAGCCTAGGAGTTCCAGACCAGCCTAGGCAACATGGTGAGACCCCCGTCTCTACAGAAAATACAAAAACTAGCTGAATGTGATGGCACTCCCCATGCACTCCCAGCTACTTGGACGCTGTGGTAGGAGGATGGATTGAGCCTGAGAGGTCAAGACTGCAGTGAGCTGTGATTGTGCCACTGCATTCCCACCTGGGTGACAGAGTGAGACCCTGTCTCAAAAAAACAGAAAGGTTCAGTGTGGTGGCTCATGCCTGTAATCCCAGCATGTTGGGAGGCCAAGGCAGGTAGATCACCTGAGGTCAAGAGTTTGAGACAAGTATGGCCAATACGGCGAGACCCCATCTCTACTAAAAGTACATACATTAGCTGAGTGTGGTGGTGTGTACCAGTAGTCCCAGCTACTCAGAGGCTGAGGCACGAGAATAGCTTGAACCTGGGAGGCAGAGGTTGCAGTGAGCCGAGATCACGCCACACACTCCAGTCTGGGTGACAAAGTGAGAGTCCACTTTGAAAACATAAAAAATATTTCTTTCTGTCTTTGCAATCTCTTTGTGGATTGCTAGCGACACTTTTGTTCTGTCTTAATGCATATTCAATAATAAAATAAATAAAACTATTTTTCTTTCTCTACTACTTTTGTGGAGATGATTTTTGGAAGATTACATCTGTGGGATAAGATTTTGTTTTTAATTCTATTTCCCCAATAATGACAAAAATAGAGGTAGTAGACTAGTACATTTTGTACATTTTGCATTCGAGTATTTAGGTTGTCTTCTGACAATGACTTTTGAAAATGAAATTGTAAAAACACATCTCATTCATTGGATTGGTTTCAGTAAGAAGGAATTTGAAGAAATGAATTACAGACCAGACAGTTCCTGATTAGAAGGCACTTTCAGATATAACCATTGTTACATATGTGAAGTTGATTCAATATTACTGTGTATATAGTGGGTAAACTTAAGTAATTGTTTGAAACATCAGGCCTTTCTAGATTTTTTTTTTTTTTAGACAAGTATCACTCTGTCGCACAGTGGGTTGATCAGAGCTCACTGCAGCCTCTAACTATAATGGTCTCAAGGGATCCTCCTGCCTTAGCCTCCCCAGTAGCTGGGACCACAGGCATATATTACCACAACTGGCTAATTTTAAAATTTTTCTGGAGATGGGGTCTCACTACTGTCCAGGCAGGTCTCCACCTCCTGGGCTCAAGCAATCCACCTGCCTTGACCTCCCAAAATGCTGGGATTACAGGTGTGGGCCACCACACTCAGCCTCTAGATCTTTAGAAGTACACAAACTGTTAAAAGTAGAGGTAGTAAAATGATACTGTATTAGTCCATTTTCACACTGCTATAAACAACTACCTGAGACTGGGTAACTTATAAACAAAAGAGGCTTAATTGACTCACAGTTCCATATGGATGGGAGGCCTCAGGAAACTGAAAAATTATGGTGGAAGGAGAAGGGGATGCAGGCACAGTCTTCAAATGTCAGGACTACAGGCACACACCACTACGCCCAGATAATGTTGGTATTTTTAGTAGAGACAGAATTTGCAGTGTTGCCCAGGCTGGTCTTGAATTCCTAAAGTCAAGCAATCAGCCCACCTCAGCCTCTCAAAGTGCTGGGATTACGGGCACAGCACCCAGACCTGTCTGTTTTAAGTCCTACCAACTGGGAGGCTTAAAATAACAGAAATGTATTGTCTCCCAGTTGTGGAGGGTAGGAGTTGAAATTGAGTTTTCGACAGGGAAGCTTCTTTCGGATGCTTTAAGGGAGGATCTATTCCATGCCGCTCTCTAGCTTCTGCTGATTGTCACAGTCTTTGGAGTTCCTAACTGCATCACTCCAATCTCTGCCTCCATTGTCACATGGCCGCTTTTCCTGTGTGTCTCCATGTGTTCTCTCTTCTTGTAAGGTCACCAGTCATATGCATAATTTTATATTCTAACTTAATTATAACTGCAAAAACTTTATCTTCAAACAAGGTCATATTCACAGGTACTGGGGACTAGGAACTCAATGTGTCTTTTTTTTTAGGGAACACAGTGCAACCCACAAAAACTGCATGTCAGTGGTGGCTCTCCTGCCAGGCACTACTTTCCATTGCTGGATGTAGCTAGATGTAGACTGATGAAGTGGCCCCTACTTATCATGTGCTATTCCTGTGATAAAACAAACTATAGCTCTTAAAACATCCATCCGGATGACTCGTGTATCAAGTTCCACCGTGTGACAGTCTTCATCACCTCATAACTGGCTCTGTGTTAGGGATTTCTGCCTCCAGGTCACTTTTGTACAAAACCTGCATTGCCTCATGATGACAGAATCCCTGTTAAGAATCAATCTGGGCTGGGTGTGGTGGCTTACACCTGTAATCCCAGCACTTTGGGAGGCCAAGGCGGGTGGATCACAAGGTCAGGAGTTCAAGACCATTCCGGCCAACATGGTGAAACCCCGTCTCTACTAAAAATACAAAAATTAGCCGGGTGTGGTGGCATGTGCCTGTAGTCCCAGCTACTTGGGAGGCTGAGGCAGGAGAATTGCATGAACCCAGGAGATGGAGGTTGTAGTGAGCCAAGATCATGCCAATGTACTCCAGCCTGGTGACAGAGCTTGACTCCATTTCAAAACAACAACAACAATCAATCAATCAATCTGGGCGGACTTCCACCAAGATACCCAAATAGGAACAGCTCCAGTCCACAGCTCCCAGCAAAAGTGATCCAGAAGGCAAGTGATCTCTGCACTTCCAGCTGAGGTACCAGGTTCGTCTCACTGGGACTGGTTAGACAGTGGTGTAGGCCAAGGAGGGAAAGCCAAAGCAGGGTGGGACATCGCCTCACCTGGGAAGCACAAAGCACTGGAGAACTCCCACTCCCAGCCAAGGAAAGCCATTAGGGATGTTTCCTGACACTGGCGCTCTGGCTCAGATAATGCGCTACTCCAATAGCCTTCACAACCTGCAGACCAGGAGATTCCCTCCAGGGCCTACAATACCAGCACCCCAAGTTTCCAGCACAAAACTGGACTGCTGTTTTAGCTGCAGTAATTTTTAATGTTTTTTATACCCCAGTGGTGCCTGGAACACGAGTGAGACAGAACCGCTCATTCCCCTGAGAAAGGGGGCTGAAGCCAGGGAGCCCAGTAATCTGGCTCGGCAGGTCACACCCACACAAAGACCAGCAAACTAAGGTCCACTGGCTTGAAATTCTTGCAGCCAGCACAGCAGTCTGAGTTCGACCTGGGACATTCAAACTCAGTGTGGGGAGGGGGCATCGCCATTGCTGAGGCTCGGATAGGCGGTTTTAACCCTGCCAGTGTAAACAAAGTCCCTGGGAAGTTTGCAAAGCAACTAGGCAGAGCCCATGGCTGCTCAGCAAGGCCTCTACAGACAGACTATCAACTAGACTCCCTTCTTGCTAGGCAGGGCATATCTGAAGAAAGGCAGCAGCCTGTCAGGGACTTATAAACAAGCCCCCATCTTCCTGGGACAGAGCACCTGGGATAAGAGGTGATTGTGGGTTCAGCTTCAGCAGACTTAAATGTCCCTGCCCAGCAGAAATCTCTCAGCACAGTGCTTGAGCTCTGATAAGGGACAGACTGCCTCCTCAAGTGGCTCCCTGACCCCCGTGTATCCTGGTTGGGAGACACCTCATATAGAAGAGCTCTGGCTGACATCTGGTGGGTACCCTTCTGGGAAGGAACTTCCTACCAGAGGAAGGAAAAGGCAGCAATCTTTGCTTTTCTTCAGCCCCTGAGGATGATTCCCAGCTAAGCAGGGTCTGGAGTGGACCTCTGGCAAACTCCAGCAGACCTGCAGGAGAGGGGCCTGACTGTTAGAAGGAAAATTAACAGAAAGAAACAGCTTTAACATCAACAGAAAGGATGTCCAGTCAGAGACCTCATCTAAAAGTCACCAAATTCAAAGACCAAAGGTAGATAAATCCAAAATGATGGGAAGAAACCAGCACAAAAAGGCGTTCTGAGAAAGAACGCCTTTTCTCATCCAAGGGATCACAACTCCTCACCAGCAAAAGAACAAAACTGGATGGAGAATGAGTTTGATGAATTGACAGAAGAGGCTTCAGAAGGTGGGTAATAACAAACTTTTCTGAGCTAAAGAAGCATGTTCTAACCCAATGCAAGAAAACTAAGAATGTTGAAAAAAGGTTAGACAAAATGTAACTAGAATAACCAGCATAGAGAATAACATAAATGACTTGATGGAGCTGAAAAACACAGCACAAGAACTTTGTGAAGCATACACAAGTTTCAATAGCTGAATCCATCAAGGGGAAGAAAGGATATCAGAGATTGAAGATCAACCCAATGAAATAAAGAGAGAAGGCAAGATTAGAGAAAAAGGAGTGAAAAGAAATGAACTAAGCCTTCAAGAAATATGGAATTATGTGGAAAGACCAAATCTACATTTGATTGGTATGCCTGAAAGTGATGGGGAGAATGTAACCGAGTTGGAAAACACTCTTTAGGATATTATCCAGAAGAACTTCCCTAACCTAGCAAGGCAGGTCAACATTCAAATTCAGGAAATACAGAGAACACCACAAAGATATTCCTGGAGAAGAGCAACCGCAAGACACACAAATGTCAGATTCAACAGGGTTGAAATGAAGGAAAAAATGCTAAGGGCAGCCAGAAAGAAAGATTGGGTTACCCATAAAGGGAAGCCTATTAGACTCACAGCTGATTTCTTGGCAGAAACCTTACAAGACAAAAGAGAGTGGGGCCAATATTCAACATCCTTAAAGAAAAGAATTTTCAACCCAGAATTTGATATCCAGCCAAACTAAGCTTCATAAGCAAAGGAGAAATAAAATCCTTAATGGACAAACAACTGCTGAGAGATTTTGTCACCACCAGGCCTGCCTTACAAGAGCTCCTAAAAGAAGCACTAAACATGGAAAGGAATAACCAGTGCCAGCCACTGCAAAAACATACAAATTGTAAAGACCATCAGCACTATGAAGAAACTGCATCAACTAACAGGCAAAACAACCAGCTAGCATCAAAATAGCAGGATCAAATTCACACATAACAACATTAACCTTAAATGTAAATGGGCTAAATGCCCCAATCAAAAGACAGACTGGCAAATTGGATACAGTCAAGACCTATTGGTTTGCTGTATCCAGGAGACTCATCTCACATGCAAAGACACACATAGGCTCAAAATAAAGAGATGAGGCAAGAGTTACCAAGCAAATGGAGGAAAAAAAAAAAGGCAGGGGTTGCAACCCTAGTCTCAGATAAAACAGACTTTAAACCAACAAAAATCAAAAGAGATAAGGGCAGTGCATAATGGTAAAGGGAACAATGCAACAAGAACAGCTAACTACCTAAATATAGCTGCATCCAATACAAGAGCACCCAGATACATAAAGCAAGCTCTTAATGACCTACAAAGCAGTTTAGACTCCCACACAATAATAATGAGAGACTTTAACACCCCACTGTTAATATTGGAACAATCAACAAAACAGAAAATTAACAAGGATATCCAGGACTTGAACTCAGATATGGACCAGCTGGTTCTAATAGACATCTACAGAACTCTCCACCCCAAATCCACAGAATATACATTGTTCTCAGTATAACATCACATTTACTCTAAAATTGACCACATAATTGGAAGTAAATCACTCCTCAGCAAATGCAAAAGAACAGGTATCATAACAGTCTCTCAGACCACAGTGCAATCAAATTAGAACTCAGGATTGAGAAACTCACTAAAAACCGTACAACTACATGGAAACTGAACAACCTGCTCCTGAATTATTACTGGATAAATAATGAAATAAAGGGAGAAATAAGATGTTCTTCAAAACCAATAACAATGAAGACAAAATATTCCAGAATCTCTGGGACACATTTAAAGCAGTGTCTAGAGGGAAATTTATAGCATTAAATGCCCACAAGAGAAGTGAGGAAAGATCTAACATCGACACCCTAATGTCATGATTAAAAGAACTAGAGTAGCAAGATCAAACTGTAATAATCCCTGAGTGCATGTGTGGGTGCATGTGTGATGCGTGGGGACATTAGAGGCTTGCATCTAATGATCCAGTTTGTGGCTCCACAGTGAAAGCTACAGAGTTCGAGTGGCCCCAACCTGCGGTTCCATGGTGACCTCATACAGCCTAACAACAGCATCAGGTTAGTTCTGCTGCGTCAGACTAGTTTTGATCCGAGTCCAGGGTTTATACCGACCTGTCTGTGTCAAGAGGCACCTGCGTCCCTGTGAGGGGAGCTGCCAGGCAGGCATCTGAGAGTTCCCAATACAGGATTCCCCTCCCCTTATCTGTCTTTTTAAATAACCACAATTGTTTATCTACCTCAGTGCCTTATCTACCTCATTGTTCATTGTGCTGTTTTGTCTCCAGCATCGGTATGCCTCGTGTTTGCTGTTTGATTCGTTGTCAATGTGTGAGTTGCATGTCACGTAGCCGTTACTGTCCAAGGTGGTTAGGGGAGAATTTCTTTAAGGCCCTCGCTGAAGATCTCATCCTGCCAGACACGATATCCCTCATTTTTCACTTGGGCTGGTCTCCCCAAGCCTGTCTTTTCTGTCAGAAGGAGGTTAGGTGTTGTTATGGGAAGACTTGTACAAAACATTCCCCCATTTGGGATTTTTGGTATCATAAAGGTTGTTGGAAATTGGATTGTCATGAGCTGTGTCCCAGTGACTGGTGTAATGGCCTGATAGACCACTGGTGGATTCAGCACACCCACCCTGCTGATCTAGCTCACCTTTCCCATGCCTTTGAACAAGCCCCTGTTTAAGGAGACCTATGCCTTTTTAGCCCTACAACTTCTCCAATCCTATAACACCCCTGGGTGGGAACTCACTGCCAGGTGGTATTGGTGGGATCATCCTGGTGGTCTTTATTCTCCTCACCTTCACCTCTTACCCCAGACCCAAACTGTACCCTTGTCACATCAGGTCCAGTGTCTCCAGGACTTGGCACTTGTGTGTCTCCTCAAATCCCCAGCTGACAGGGCACAGTTCGAGCTTGCTGCCTTTGAGATGTGGAGACATCAATGGTATCTTGGGTATAAGGCCAAACCCAAGCCACTCCTAAGACCACTAGGTCCCCTTAAGTACTTCTCATACTTCTCATAATGGGTTCTGCCTCTTCTTGACCCTCTGCACCCCTCCACTGCATGTTGAGGAATTTTACCTCAGGTTTTTTAGGAGAGTACAGAGTCCACCTTGCAAAAGGCAGGCTCCAAACTCTCTGAGAAGTGGAATGGCCAAGGTTTGGAATGGGATGGCCCCTGGCCAGGTCACTGGATTTTAAAACGGTACAGGCAGTGTGGGAAGTCGTTACCAGAATGCCTGGGCACCCTGATCAGTTTCTGTATATTGACCAATGGCTATTCTGGACCTAGTCCAGAATCCCCCTCCTTGGCTACGATCCTGCACCGTTCATAGTCCCTCATCCAGGGTCCTTCTAAGCTGAATTTCTCCTTTGCCCAAACCCTTGGCTCCTTCCCTTCCTCCTGTGTTGCCCCCTTCAGAAGAGGAAGACAGTTCTCTTCCTTTGCCTCCACCTTACAATCCTCCACCACCCTCACCTCCACCTCCCTTGGGATCCCCTTCTGTCTCTTCAACCTTGTGTCCTATGACCTCTCCTCCACTGCCACCCCCTGAACAGCCAGCTTCCATGGATCCTTTGCCCACCACCTCTAGGCTGTGGCCCCGGGCAGAGGAGGCCACTCCACTGCTTCTCCTAAGATAGGCACCGCCCTCACCGGGCAGCGGGCAGGCTGGCCCATTTATGGTTTACATTCCCTTTTCTACTTCTGACCTGTACAACTGGAAACATCAAAACCCACCATTTTCTGAGAAACCCCAGGTCCTGACTGCAGTGGTGGAGTCCATGTTCCAAACCCACTGACCCACTTGGAATGATTGTCAGCAGCTTCTTCTAACCCTCTTTACCTCTGAGGAAAGGGACCGCATTCGTAGGGGGGCTAGAAAGGCTTTCCTTGCCTCGGCACGTAGGCCAGAAGAGGAGGCCCAAAACCAGTTAGAGGAGGTTTTTCCCTCTACTCAGCCAAAATGGGACCCAAATACTGTGGGAGGGAGGAGAGCTTTGGACGAGTTCCACCAGTAACTCCTAGCGGGTATTAAGGGAGCTGCTCGCAAGCCCTTAGTTTGTCTAAGACAACGGAAATTGTCCAGGGGCCTGATGAGTCCCCTGGAATGTTTTTAGAGCACCTTCAGGAAGCTTATCAAACTTATACCCCGTCTGATCCAGCAGCTCCCGAAAATAGCCGTGCTATTAATTTGGCACTTGTGGCCCAGGCAGCCCCAGATATTCGAAGACAGTTGCAAAAGTTTGAGGGATTTGTTGGAATGAACATTTCCCAACTCCTGGACATAGCCCAAAAAGTTTATGACAATCGAGAGCAAGAAAAACAGAAACAGGCTGCTTTGGCAGCTGAAAAGGCATCTGATAAGGCATTACAAAGACAGGCAAAAATCATGGTAGCTGCAATCTGGGAAGCAAAAGTACAGCCCTCTGCCTGGAAAAGTCATACTGGGAAGGGCCCAAATCAAAAAGGGGAAACGCCCCTACTACAGAATCAGTGTGCCTATTGCAAAAAAATTGGACACTGGAAGGAGTGTCCGAAAAGCCTGGAAGGGAAAGTTCTCATTCTTTCGAAAGCCAGAGAATCTCAGGAGGACTTGACGAGGCTGGCGCTCCCTGCCCCTTGGCCCCCAGGAGTCCATGGCTACTGCTATAGTGTGGGCCAGCCTGTACCTTTTCTAGTCAACACCAGGGCGGAGCACTCTGTATTACAAGCCCCTTTGGGGAGTGTCTCCAACAGAAATATTGCCGTGCAGGGCGCCACAGGAACTATTCAGGAATATCCATTTACCCATTCTCAGGAAGTAAATTTGGGTCAAAAGAGAGTAACCCACATGTTTCTTGTAATGCCAGAGTGCCCTTTCCCCCTTCTCAGAGGAGACCTACTCCATAAGCTACACGCATCTATCTCCTTCTCAGCAGATCAAGCCCACCTCACACTGGGGACGACAACAGCTCCCACTGCTCAGCTTCTACTAACTGCTCCCTTGTCAAAGGAGGTCCTCTTAACCCCCTCCTGATAACTGGTGGAAAATGAGATTAACCCCCTCCTACAGAATCTACAAACTCTTTCCCCCTGAGTCTGGGCAGAGTCAATCCTCCCGGACTGGCAAAACACTGCCCACCAGTAGTTGTAGAACTTCTGGCCACCACTCTGCCAGTTCAGGTAAAACAATACCCTGTAAGCCAGGAGGCTTGTGAGGGAATTAACCCTCACATTCAATAGCTATTACAAGCCAATATACTCATACCTTGTCAGTCTGCCTGGAACACTCCATTTTTGCCAGTCCAAAAGCCTGAGACAAATGATTACCGGCCAGTACAGGACTTGTGGGAAGTCAACAAGTGGACAGTCACAGTCCATCCAACTGTCCTTAATCTGTATACTCTCCTTAGCCTGCTCCTGCTGGAACATACCATATTCATAGTCCTTGATTTAAAGGATGACTTCTTCGCCATCCCTTTGGCCCCTAAAATCCAGCCAATTTTTGCTTTTCAATGGACAGATCCTGGTTCAGGTGATACCACCCAACTCACTTGGACTCGGTTGCCTGAGGGGTTCAAAACTCCCTCACTCTTTTTGGGGAGGCCCTCCAACAGGACTTAACACGCTTCTGAGCCAGCCAACCTGACTGCACACTGCTTCAATATGTAGTTGATCTGTTACTGGCTACCAAAACCACTGACAGCTGCCTGCAATATGCTAAAGACTTGCTTCACCTCCTCCAGGAACTTGGGTATCGGGTCTTGGCCAAAATGGCCCAGCGTTGTCTCTCCAAGGTTTCTTACCTGGTGTATGAAATAAACAAAGGTAAAAGGGCATTCACCAATGCTCAAAAAGAGGCCCTCCTGTGTGTCCCCACTCCTACCACCAACAAACAGGTACGTGAATTTCTGGGGGCCCGCAGGATACTGCCGCCTGTGGATACCAGGTTTTGCAGAAATTGCCAAGCCTCTGTACATGGCTACCGGTGGAAATGGCCTGCTGGTTTGGACTGACACGGAAGAGCAAGCCTTCCAAAACCTAAAAAAGGCACTGACTGAGTCCCCTGCTTTAGCCCTCCCAAATATCTCAAAACCATTTCACCTCTTTGTTCATGAAAGCCAGAGGGTCGCTAAGGGGGTACTCACTCAAACCCTAGGGTCATGGCGCTGCCCCGTGGCCTATTTGTCCCAGAGGCTGGATCCCGCGGCCTCTGGATGGCCAAGTTGTCTGCAAGCCATGGCAGCAACTGCAAATCTAGTCCAGGAAGCTGACAAATTAACTATGGGTCAGAACTTAACCCTCACGGCTCCTCATGCCATTGAGACATTGCTGCGCAATGCCTCTGGAAAGTGGATGTCAAACGCCTGCATATTACAATACCAAAACCTGCTGTTAGATCAGCCACGTTTAACCTTCTCCCCCACAAGGTGTGTAAATCCAGCCACTCTTCTACCTGATCCAGACCTGACCACACTAGTCCATGATTGCCAGGAACTGTTGGAAACTACAGAGACTGGCCACCTGGACCTCCAGGATGCCCCCTTAGAGAAGGCTGATGCTACTGTATTCATGGACGGCAGCAGTTTCTTGAACAGGGAGTGCAAAAGGCTGGGGTGGCCGTCACCATAGAAACGGACATTGTGTGGGCCCAGGCCTTGCCGGCAGGAACTTCAGAACAAAAGGTTGTTAATTGCTCTCACTCAGGCCCTCCGATGGGGTAAGAATAAATGCGTCAACATTTACACTGACAGCAGGTATGCCCTTGCAACTTTTCACGTTCATGGAGCTATTTACCAAGAGCGTAGACTTCTCACCTTGGCTGGAAAAACTATCAAAAACGAAAAAGAAATCGAGGCCATTTGGCTCCCCCTGCAGGTGGCTATAATCCACTGCAAAGGACATCAAAAGGAAAATACGGCCGTTGTGGAGGGAACCAAAGGGCTGACTCCAGGGCTGGAGAGGCAGCCCACCTTCTGGTCACACCTTTAACTCTATTACCCACTGTATCTTTCCCACAGCCTGATTTACCCAATCATTCAGTCTACTCTCTGGAAGAAAAAAAGTAAGCATCAGATCTTCTGGCCAGAAAAAACAGGGACAGATGGTGGGTTCTCGCGGATTCAAGAATTTTCCTGCCCCAGGCCGTTAGAAAGACCTTGGTCGTTCGCCTCCATTCTTCCACTCATCTAGGGGGAATAAAACTGGTCCAGCTTTTAAGAAGTCGGTTTAGAAGTCCCCACCTTCAAGACTTGACTAACCTTGTAGCCTCCTGATGCACGGCATGTGCGGAGGTAAATGCCAGACAAGGCCCAAAATCTGAACTGGGCTGCCATCTTCGAGGATGCAGCCCAGGAGAAAGATGGGAAATAGACTTTACTGAAATAAAGCCACACTGGGCGGGATGTAAGTATCTCCTGGTGATGCTGGACACTTTTTCTGGATGGACTCAGGTGTTTGCCACCAGAAATGAGACTGCCTCTACAGTGGTTAAATTCTTGCTCAATGAGATCATCCCTCAACATGGGTGGCCATTTGCCATAGGGTCCGGTAATAGGCCAGCCTTCACCTTGTCTGTAGCTCAATCAGTCAGCAAGGCATTGAACATTCAACGGAAGCTCCATTGTGCCTATCGGCCCCAGAGCTCTGGACAGGTAGAACACATGAATTAGACCTTAAAAATTACTCTTACAAAATTGATCTTGGAAACCGGTGAGGGTTGGACAAAACTCCTTCCTTTAGCCCTCCTTAGAGTAAGATGCACTCCCTATAAAGCTGGGTTCTCTCCTTTTGAAATCATGTATGGAAGGACACCTCCTATACTACCCAGGTCACAGGATGCCCATTTGGCAGAAATATCCCAGGTAAATCTCTTACAGTACTTGTAGTCTCTCCAACAGGTTCAGGGCATCATCCAGCCACTCGTTCGGGGAGCACACCCAAATCCAGTTCCTGATCTGGCTGGGACCTGCCACCCCTTCCGTCCTGGTGACCTGGTGTATGTCAGAAAGTTCCAGAAAGAAGGACTCACCCCTGCCTGGAAAGGGACTTACACCATCATCCTCACCACCCTGACAGCCCTGAAGGTTGACGGAATTCCTGCTTGGATCCACCACTCCCGCATCAAGAAGGCCAGTAAACATCAAGAAGAAACATGGGTCTCACGGCCTGGTTCAGGCCCCTTAAAGTTGCACCTAAGTCGGGTAGAACCCCACAGATAATTCCTATTATTGTCTTCTCCATCTGTCTGTTTCCTCCAGTCATGCCCTCTACCCCCATCTACTCTTTTCTCCTTACTGACTTCAGAAATGGTCGCGTGCTTGCAAATACCTCCTGGGAAGAAGTTACTTCCAACCAGGTCCTTCTTAAATTTGATATGTGTTACTTTGCTCCCCAATTCGTACTCTCCAAGCCAGGATTCAACACATGAGGAAAGGTTCTGCCTCCAGAGGTGCTCTCGACCTTGCCGAAGGATTTGGACACAGGTACACCGTCAGGCAAGGCTGAACA
Organism: Sapajus apella; assembly: GCF_009761245.1. Classification (NCBI taxonomy): domain Eukaryota; kingdom Metazoa; phylum Chordata; class Mammalia; order Primates; family Cebidae; genus Sapajus; species Sapajus apella. Next base: position 7,399,691 of record NW_022437039.1, on the reverse strand, counting down.
AAGGCTCCAGTCAATTGACTTCTACCTGTGTCCAGGAGACCATCCTGATGTTGAATGCCAACAGAGTTATAAATTCTGCCCTTGCTGGTCTTGTGTTACCCTGGCAACCTATCCTGGGGGACCAAGCCCGTCCTCCACTCTCTCTGTCTTTCATGGGTCTTGCCCTTGGCGGCATTATAAGGGAGAACTGCAACCCTATTGTCTTAACCGTCCACGGCCCCAATTTAGCTCACTGGTATTACAGCATGTCCTGGGGATTCAGATTGTATATGACAGGTTTTGACCTTGGATCCATGTTCACAATCCAAAAGGGCTTCCAAAAAAGGCTTCTAGTCCCCTGGCGCCCACCTAAGCAAATTGGTCCCCTAACTGATCTGGGTGACCCCATGCTTCGTCCACACCCTAACCAAGTCAGCTTGGTCAGCTCACTCAAATCAGCCAGCTCAACGACCCCATCACCAGTCCCAGCTTCCCCATCCCAGCTTCAAAGCGAACATCTCCAACCCAGCATAATGTCCATACTAAATGGAGCACATCTCCTCCTTAGTAACACCCAGCCTGAATTGGCTCAGGATTGCTGGCTGGGCCTGAAGGCAAAACCCCCACACTATATTGGAGTAGGAGTTGTGGCCCCTCTCACCTCTGGTCCTCTGACCTGCCAGATGTTCCCCTGTTCCCTTAGGCTAGGGGACGTTGCTGGAAACGCCACCTGCCTAATCAGCAATGGGTATAAACTATCTAATTTTCCTTTTCAGGCTACCTGTAACCAGTCTCTACTTACTACCTTAAACATTTCAGTCTCCTACCAAGCACCCAATAATACTTGGTTGGCCTCACTTCAGGCCTCACCTGCTGCATCAATGGTACTGAACCTGGACCTGTCCTGTGTGTGTTGGTCCATGTGCCTCCCAGGTCTACGTGTACAGTGGACCAGAAGGATGATACCTCCTCACTCCTCCAGGACTACACTCCAGGTCTCGTTGAGGTGTCCCCCTCATTGTACCCGTCCTAGCTGGTCTCAGTGTAGCTGGATCAGTGGCCATTGGCACTATAGCCCTGGTCCAGGGAGAAACTGGACTAATGTCCCTAACTCAACAAGTAGACCCTGATTTAAGAAACCTCCAGTCTGCCATAAAGATGTTACATGCCCAAGTAGGATCCTTAGCTGAGGCAGTTCTCCAGAATAGCCAAGGTTTAGATCTAGTATTCCTTTCCAAAGGAGGTTTATGTGCAGCACTGGGAGAAAGCTGTTGTTTTTATGCTAACAACTCCGGGGTCATAAAAGACACCCTCCAAAAGGTCCAGGACAATTTAGATAGATGCCAACGAGAATGAGAGAGGAGTGCCTCATGGTTCGAAAGCATGTTTAACTGGAGCCCATGGTTAACTACTTTAGTAACTGGGTTAATGGGGCCTCTTCTCCTTCTCCTGTTAGGTTTAATCTTTGGACCCTGTCTATTAAACTGGTTCCTTACTTTTATAAGGCAGCGCATAAATTCTATTAAACTCACGTATCTCAGGAGCCATTATAACCCCTTTGTTGTAACCGAGGAGTCAATGCTTTGACTTCCCAAAAACACAAGTGGGGAATGTAATAACCTACCCTGTGCTAGAATCACTGACTCCATCTTAGCTGCAAACTCCAATCTGGCATCCCCCTCCCTACCACAGCCCTTTTGGGTGCATAACTGGGTCATGCTGCACTTAGAAACATTGAAGGTACTGTTCTTAACACTTGTCACCATTGTCACTGCATCCTGCTTAGCATACCTCCCCCCTGTTATTGTAAGAAAAAGGTTTCCCTTTGATCATTGTATTGAAGGAGGCTGATTACCCCCATTTCCCTTTGAAAATTGTGTAGAAGGAGGCTGGTCACCCCCCTTCTTGGTAATTGTATGGAAACCACCTGTGTCCATAGCCTCTTCCTCTAACCTGCTTTTCTGCTTCTGTAAAATTCTGTTTCAGCTAGGTATTCCCTCCCCTACCTAAATCAAAGTATAAAAGATAAGCCCCTTCCTCGGGGCCGAGAGAACTTTGAGCATTAGCTGTCTCTCAGTCGCTGGTTAATAAAAAGGACTCTTAATTTGGAACTCAGTGTGTGGCGCATTCCTTCTAAATCACTCGATTATTACAAAATAAATTCAAAAGCTAGCAGAAGACAAGAAATAACCAAGATCAGAGCAGAACTGAAGGAGATAGAGACACAAAAATCCCTTTAAAAAAATCAATAAATCCAAGAGCTGGTTTTTTGAAAAGATCAACAGGATAGACCACTAACCAGAATAATAAAAAAGAAAAGAGAGAATAATCAAATAAACAATAAAAAATAATAAAATGATTAAGTGGATATCACCACCGATCCCACAGAAATACAAACTACCATTGGAGATTACTACAAACATGGCTAAGCAAATAAACCAGTAAATCTAGAAGAAATAGATAAATTCCTGGAAAGTTACACCCTCTCAAGACTAAACCAAGAAGTCGAATCTCTGAATAGACCAATAACAAGGTCTCAAATTGGGAAGCAATTAATAGCCTACCAACCAAAAAAAGTGCAGGACCAGATGGGTTCACAGCCAAATTCTACCAGAGGTACAAAGAGGAGCTGGTACCATTCCTTCAGAAATGATTCCAAACAATTCAAAAGGAGGGAATCCTCCATAACTCATTTTATGAGACCAACATCATCCTGATACCAATACCTGGCAGAGACACAACTAAAAAAGAGAATTTTAGGCCAATATCCATGATGACCATTGATGTGAAAATCCTCTATAAAATACTGACAAACAGAATCCAACAGCACATCAAAAAGCTTATCCATCACGATTAAGTCAGCTTCATCCCTGGGATGCAAGGCTGCTTCAATATGCAAATCTATAAATATAATCCATCACATAAACAGAACCACATGATTATTTCAATAGATGCAGAGAAGGCCTTTGACAAAATTCAACAGTATGCTAAAAACTCTCAATAAACTAGGTATCAAAGGAATGTATCTCAAAATAATAAGAGCTATTTATGATGAACCCACAGCCAATGTCATACTGAATGGGCAAAAACTGGAACCATCCCTTTGAAAACTGGCACAAGACTTGCTGGGCTCAGTGGCTCATGCCTGTAATCCCAGCACTTCGGGAAGCCAAGGTGGGGAGATCACGAGGTTAGGAGTTCGAAAACAGCCTGCCCAACATGGTGAATCCCTGTCTCTAGTGAAAATACAAAAATTAGCTGGGTGTGGTAGCATGCACCTGCAATCCAGCTACTCAGGAGGCTGAGGCAGGAGAATCTCTTGAACCCGGGAGGCGGAGGTTGTGGTGAGCCAAGGTCTTGCCACTGCACTACAGCCTGGGTGACAGAGCGAGACTTCATCTTAAAAAAAAAAAAGAAAGAAAAAAAAAGAAAACTGGCACAAGACGAGAATGCCCTCTCTTGCCACTCCTATTCAACATAGTATTGGAAGTTCTGGCCAGGGCAATCAGGCAAGAGAAAGAAATAAATGGTATTCAATTAGGAAAAGAGGAAGTCAAATTGTCTCTATTTGCAGACGACTTGATTGTATATTTAGAAGACTTCACTGTCTCAGCCCAAAATTTCCTTAAGCTGATAAGCAACTCCAGCAAAGTCTCAGAATACAAAATCAATGTGCAAAAAATTGCAAGCATTTCTATACACCAATAACAGACAGAGAGCCAAATCATGAGTGAACTCCCATTCACAACTGCTGCAAAGAGAAAAAGATACCTAGGAATACAACTAACAAGGGATGTGAAGGACCTCTTCAAGGAGAACCACAAACCATTGCTCAAGGAAATAAGAGAGGACACAAACAGATGGAAAAACATTCTATGCTATGATTAGGAAGAATCAATATCATGAAAATAGCCATGCAGCCCAAAGTAATTTATAGATTCAATGCTATCCCCATCAAGCTATCATTGACATTCTTCTCAGAACTAAAAAAAAAAAAAAAAAACCATTTTAAAATTCATATGGAACCAAAAAAGAGCCTACATAGCCAAGACAATTCTTAGCAAGAACAAAAAACAAAACAAAACAAATAACCCAAAGCTGGAGGCATCACACTACCTGACTTCAAACTATACCACAAGGCTATAGTAATCAAAACAGCAATGGTATTGGTACCAAAACAGAGATGTAGGCCAACGGAACAGAACAGAGTCCTCAGAAACAATGTCACACATCTACAACCATCTGATCTTTGACAAACCTGACAAAAACAAGCAATGGAGAAAGGATTTCCTATTTAATAAATGGTGTTTGGAAAACTGGCTAGCCATGTGCAGAAAGCTGAAACTGGATCCCTTCCTCACACCTTATACAAAAATTAATTCCAGATAGATTAAAGATTTAAACATAAGACCTAACACCATAAAAACCCTAGAAGAAAACCTAGGCAATACCATTCAGGACATAGGCACGGGCAAGGACTTCAAACTAAAACACCAAAAGCAATAGCAACAAAAGCCAAAATAGACAAATAGGATCTAATTAAACTTAAGAACTTCTGCACAGCAAAATAAACAATCATTAGAGTGAACCAGCAATCAACAGAATGTGAAAAAATTTTCGCAGTATCCCCATTTGACAAAGGTCTAATATCCAGAATCTACAAAGAACTTAAACAAATTTACAAAAAACAACCCCAACCCACCAGAAAGTGGGTGAAGGATATGAACAGACACTTCATAAAAGAAGGCATTTATGCAGCCAACAAACATATGAAAAAAAGCGCATCATCACTGGTCGTTAGAGAAATACGAATCAAAACCACATTGAGATACCATCTCACACCTGTTAGAACGGCGATCATTAAAAAATCAGGAGACAACAGATACTGGAAAGGATGTGGAGAAATAGGAACACTTTTACACTGTTGGTGGGAGTGCAAATTAGTTCAACCACTGCAGAAGACAGTGTAGTGACTCCTCAAATATCTAGAAATAGAAATTCCATTTGACCCAGCAATCCAATTGCTGAGTATATACCCAAAGGATTATAAATCATGCTATTATAAAGACACATGCACACGTCTATTTACTGCAGCACTGTTGACAATAGCAAAGACTTGGAACCAATCCAAATGCCCATCAATGATACACTGGATAAAGAAAATGTGGCACATATACACCATAGAATACTATGCAGCCATAAAAAAGGATGAGTTCATGACCTTTGCAGGGGCATGGATGAAGCTGGAAACCATCATTCTCAGCAAACTGACACAAGAACAGAAAACCAAACACCACATGTTCTCACTAATAGGTGGGAGTTGAACAACAAGAACACATGAACACAGGGAGGGGAATATCACACACCGGGGCCTGTCTCGGGCTGGGGAGGCTGGGGGAGGGATAGCAGGGAGTAGGGGGACTGGGGAGGATAGCATTAGGAGAAATACCTAATGTGGATGACTGGGTGATGAATGCAGCAAACCACCATGGCATGTGTATAACTATGTAACAAACCTGCACATTCTGCACATGTACCCCCAGAAATTATAATAAATAAATTAAAAAAAAATAATTCAAGAAAACACATAGCATTAAGAACACAATAGGAATGATATTAATTCTCGACATAGCACATCTATGTTATAGTGTTTACACCTGTATTATTCCACGACAACAAGATGCTGTGTGAAAAAATATTTTTCTGTGTTAAGCTGTATTACAATTACTAATAATGCCTCTTTGATTGCTATAGCATAAACGTAGTTAACATAAATACTTTCTTAATAATTTAAGAATTATCAATAATTAAATTTTATTTAATTAACCATTACCAGTATTTAATAATTACTTATTTTATGGAATACATATTCACATTTAAAATATAATTATTAAATTAATAAATTTTTGAATAAGTACTTTGGTTCTTAAGGATAAAATAATGTTTGTGTGTTTAGTAAGAAGAATTAAAAACTCAGAATAAGTTGTTTGGGCAGCTAGAATTTTATTTTTGTCAAATAGGAAGTATAAAATACCAAAAAACTATGGTAACATGAGAATTGGATCTAATTTAGAATAAATATCTTACTATATAACAAAACAACAACAAAAAAAGAATCAATTTGGTGCTGGGTGCAGTGGCTCATGCCTGTAATCCCAACACTTTGGGAGGCCAAGACGGGCAGATTACCTGAGGTCAGGAGTTTGAGACCAGCCTGACCAACATGGAGAAACCCTGTCTCTACTAAAAATACAAAATTAGGTGGGCTTGGTGGCACATGCCTGTAATCCCAGCTACTTGGGAGGCTAAGGCAGGAGAATCACTTGAACCCCACGGGGCAAGGCGGAGGTTACAGTGAGCTGAGATAGAGCCACTGCACTCTAACCTGGGCAACAGAGGGAGACTCCATCTAGAAAAAACCCCCAAAAAACAAAATGAAAAAAAAATTAAAAACCAAACAGGCCAGGCGTGGTGGTTCATGCCTGTAATCCCAGCACTTTGGGAGGCTGAGGCAGATCACCTGAGGCCGAGAGTTCAAGATCAACCTGACCAACATGGAGAAACCCCATCTCTACTAAAAATACAAAAATTGACCAGGTGTGGTGGCGAATGACTGTAATCCCAGCTACTCAGGAGCCTGAGGCAGGAGAATAGTTTTGAACCCGGGAGGTGGAGGTTGCAGCAAGCCAAGGTTGTGCCACTGCACTCCACCCTGGGTGATAGAGTAGGACTCTGTCTCAAAAAAAGAGAAATCAATCTGTTTCTAAGAAAAAATATGTGCATATCATATACTGGATAAGGGAATCATATATAAAATATACAAGGAACTCAAACTACTCAATAACAAGAAAACAAGAAATCCAATTTAAAAATAGGCAAAGGACTTGAATGGACATCTTTCAAAAGAAGAAATACAGAGGCTGGGCGCAGTGGCTTATACCTGTAATCTCAGCACTTTGGGACGTAGAGGCAGGAAGATCACTTGAGCTCAGGAGTTCAAGAATAGCTTGGGCAACATGGCAAAACCCTATCTCAACCAAAAATATAAAAAATTAGCCAAGAATGGTGGTGTGCCCTTGCGGTCCCAGCTACTCAGGAAGCTGAGGTGGGAAGATGATGTGAGCCCAGGAGGCAGAGGTTGCAGTGAGCTGAGATTGCACCACCACCATCCAGCCTGGACAACATAGCAAGATCCCTTCATTCACACACACACACACACACACACACACACACACACACACACAATATAAATAGATATGAGATGGAAGGCCTGTGTGAAAGTCTTGTTGAAGAAAATTTCCTGAGTGCCTAATTTCCTGAGTGCCTAAATTAGCTGCTTCAACTACCTTATCTGCTTTTGTGCTTCTGTTCATCTGCTTCCTGCTTACTAGCCAAAAAGCCCCCTGCAAAATTGCCATGTTGCCTAAAACCTTAAGTTACTTCTCCTGCCCCTAACCTATAAAAGCTGTGTACTGACTCAGGCTGGGGTCCAGACCTTTGGGTATGAACCCCTCTGGGCCCGCCTGTGTAATAAACTGCGTTCCTCCGACCCTCTGAGTGTTGTTTGGGTTTCTTGTCAGGTGAAATTCCTCCAGAACAGATACACATATACACACATATATATATGCACATATGTATATACACACACACACATATATATAATGGCCAACAGATATATGAAAAAATTCTCAACATCTCTAATCACCAGAGAAATGCAAATTCAAAACACAATGAGATATCACCTCACACCTGTTAGATTGCCTATTGTTAAAAAGTTTAAAGACAAAATGTTTTGTCTTTAATGTGGAGAAAAGGGAACTCATATATACTATTGTGGTACTGTAAATGAGTAGAGCCACTTTGGAAAACAGGATAGAGTTTCCTCCAGAAACTAAACCTAGAATTACCATATGATCCAGCAATCTTACTGCTGGATATATACCCAAAAGAAATGAAAACAGTATGCCAAACAGACATCTGCACTCTCATGTTTCTTGGGAGCATTATTCACAATAGCTGATATACAGAGAAAACCTAAATGTCTAAAAGTACATGGATGGATTTATTTTTCTTTTTTGAGGTGGAGTCTTGCTCTGTCTCCCAGGCTGGAGTGCAGTGGTGTGATCTTGGCTCACTGCAACCTCAGCCTCCTGGGTTCAAGCAATTCTCCTGCCTCAGCCTCCCAAGTAGCTGGGATTACAGGCATGTGCCACCAAGCCTAATTTTCTATTTTTAGTAGAGATAGGGTTTCTCCACATTGGTCAGGCTGGAACTCCTGACCTCAGGTGATCTGCTCACCTCAGCCTCCCAAAGTTCTGGGATTACAGGTGCGAACCACAGCGCCCTGCCGGGACCCCTTTCTGGTAACATATTCATTTCCTACAGCAACCATAACAAAGTACTACAAATAGGGTGACTTGAAAAAACGAAAATGTATTCTCTTACAGTTTAGAAGGCTTGGAGTCAGAATTCAGGGTGTCGGTCAGGCCACGCTTGCTCTGAAGGCCTCAGGGGAGGATCCCTCCTGCCTCTTCTAGAAAGGTAGCTCCAGGTTGTCCTTGGCGTTCCTGGATCTGCATCTGCGTCACTCCAAAGTCTCTGCCTCTCCATTCTCTCTGATTCTCTGTGTCTCCTTATGGCCTTCTTATAAGGATACCACTGCTGCGGCCAAGGCACTTGGCCACATAAATGTTTGCTGAAAAATCACTCACATGAGGTAGATTGACTAGTGGGAGAAAAGGCATATAGATTTGTTTAACACATATACACAGGAGCTTTCTTGTTTTGTTTCTGTTTTTGAGATGAAATTTCACTCTTGTTGCCCAGGCTGAAGTGCCATAGTGCAATCTCAGCTCACTGCAACCTCTTTCTCCTGGTTTCAGAAGATTGTCCTGCCTCAGCCTCCTGAGCAGTTGTAATTACAGGTGCATGCTACCATGCCCAGCTAATTTTTGTATTTTTAGTAGAGACAGGGTTTCACTAGGTTGTCCAGGCTGGTCTCAAACTCCTGGCCTCAGGTGATCCACCTGCCTCAGCCTCCCAAAGTGCCAGGATTACGGGCATCAGCCATCACTCCTGGCCTTACACCGGAGCTTTCAAAATGAAGATTTGACACTCCAGTGAAATAAAAAGGCTTCTATTCCATCTTGAGGTTACAGAGAGAATGGGAGCTTAGATCTCACTAAAACAGGTGATGGGAAGGAGATGAGAATTCGGTGGAAGTGGTTACTAAGAATAATTAGTGGATCCAGGAGCAGAGACTAACATCTAAATAGTTCTCTTTATAATTTAATTGATTTCTGGTGACAGTCATTATACTCAGGTGTGGTTAAATTATTAGCATTAACGGGAGAGAAAGAAAAAACAATTCTTCTCCGTGATGGGTCTAGATCTTAGGCAGGTGGAGGAACTTCAGCTTCTGTGGAAGAGACCGTGGGGGAGTTGGTCTGTTACAGGACTGGAGTCCTGAACCAGACCCCAAGAGAGGGTTCTTAGATCTCATGCAAGAAATAATTCAGGGCAAGTCCACGGTGCATCTCCCTGTCACCCGGGCTGGAGTGCAGCGGAGTGATCTTGGTTTACTGCAACCTCCACCTCCCAGTTTCAAGCGATTCACCTGCATCAGCCTCCCAAGTAACTGGGATTACAGGGACATGCCACCACACCCGGCTATTTTTTTAAAAATGTTTTTAGTAGAGATGGGTTTTTACCATGTGGGCCAGGCTGGTCTTGAACTCCCGACCTCAAGTGATCTGCCTGCCTCGGCCTCCCAAAGTGGTGATATTTCAGGCATGAGCCACCACACCTAGCCCTATATAGTTTTTAAAATAGAAGATTTGTTTTTTTTTTTTTTTTTTTTTTTTTTTTTTGAGACAGTCTTGCTCTGTTGCCCAGGGTGGAGTACAGTGGCATGATCTTGGCTTACTGTAACCGTAAGCCGTGATTGTACCACTGCACTCCAGTCTGGGTGACAGAGTAAGACCCTCTCCCTCTCAAAAAAAAAAAAAGTTTCTAGAAATAAATAAAATTCCTGAGAAAATAAATGGCCTTCCAATCCCCTGAGGGCTTTGATTTGAGAGAGATGTCAATCTGTCAGCTGCAAAAGACCTAAGAAGCCATGGAATTCTACATAAGCTGTCAGACCTGTTCTATCTTTTTTTCTTTAAATGGATTAGAAAAGGTCAGAATCACTTCTGAAAAGAATAGCAGGGATGGGCCTGGTGTGGTGGCTCATGCCTGTAATCCCAGCTACTTGGGAGGCTGAGGCAGAATAATCGCTTGAACCCAGGTGGGGAAGGTTGCAGTGACCTAATATCGAGCCATTTCGCTCCAGCCTGGGCAACAAGGAGGAAACTTTGTCTCAAAAAAAAAAAAAGAATTGCAGGGGTGGAGGGTGGGTTGTAGGTGAGGAAGTTTTGAAAAATGTTACAGGAATATACTCACCCATTTTTTGTGTGAATATATAAAGACGTATGGTATATAAGACCTGGTGCCAGGCACAGTGGCTCACACTTCTAATCCCAGCATTTTGGGAGGATAGCTTGAGCCCAGGAGTTTGAGACCAGCCTGAACAACATGGTAAAATCCTGTGTCTACGAAAAATACAAAAATTAGTGGGACATGGTGGCATTCATCTGTAGTCCCAACTACTCTGGAGGCTGAGGTGAGAGGATCACTTGAGCCTGGGAGGTCAAGGCTGCAGGGAACCCTGATCATGCTGCTACATTGCAGCTTGGGAGATGAAGCAAGACCGTGTCTCAAAATAAAAAAAAAAAAAATCACACTCTACATACAGCCTGACATGTTGGTCAGGCTGATCTTGAACTCCCGACCTCAGGTGATCTGCTAAATTTTTTAACAAGTTTCAGTAGAGACAGAGTCCCCCTATGTTGCCCAGGCTGGTCTTGCACTCCTGGGCTCGAGTAATCCTCACACCTCAGCCTCCCAAAGTGCTGGGATTACAGGCGTGAGTCACTGCACCCAGCTGAATAATAATCATCTGCTGAAGCCTCTTGCTATGTGGCTTCTACACTTAACTGAGGTCAAGTACCCCTACAATGCCATATGCCCTACAGTTCATCAATGTGTAGCCAATCACTAGCCAATGTTATTTCCGTAAACCAATGAGAATGTCTAACAATGTTTGTAACCACTCTCTCTGCTGATTGGTCATTTTTTGTTTAAAACTTCAGCATCTCTACTGTCCTCAGGAGCACACCCCACAGCAAGTTGGAAGTGTGTTCTGGACTGCCACCCTCAACCTTCACACAAATATACTCTATATTGTCTCAGCTGCTTCCTTTGAGGTTGACAGGTCGCATGTCAATCATAGACAGTGCTACAGTCTTCCGCTTACGTAAAATTGCAGTAAACCTTCAGAAACCCCTGCCTAGTCTTGCCTGGGTGGAACACGATTTAGCTACTTGCTAGATTTGTGTCTTCCGAATTGCAATGCATAAAAACCCTGATTAAAATGCCTTCCTGGGGCAGGTGCAGTGACTCATTCCTATAATCCCAGCACTTTGGGAGGCTGAGGCGGGTGGATCACCTGAGGTCAGGAGTTGCAGACCAGCCTGGCCAACATGGCGAAACCCCATCTCTACAGAAATACAAAAATTAGCCAGGCATGATAGCGGGTGCCTGTAGTCCCAGCTACTCAGGAGGCTGAGGCGGGAGAATCACTTGACACTGGGAGGTGGAGGTTGCATGGAGCTGAGATCGTGCCATTGCACTCCAGCCTGGGTGACAGAGTGAGACTTCATCTCAAAAAACAAAAAACAAACAAACACCAAAAAAATACAAAGTCCTTCCCTTTGTTTGTGGCTCCCCAGTGCTGGTTGACAATGCATAGATGAAATGTACAATCCCTCCTGAGTTCTCCTGCCCTTCATGAAGGCTTTTTACACATACAGAGGCCTCAGGTGCATTTCTTGATTTGGAGTTGAGAGTGGAACCTTGGCAGAATTGGCAGAAGAGGCACCAGTGGGACAGAAGTGGGATAAGGGGATCAGCCTTTTTGTTTGTCCGTTTAACAGTGAGGGGGGAGGTGATGGCTTTCTCCTGCTTCCTCCCAGGGTGTTTCCTTAAAAACATAATAGGCCCCACAAAAAGTTGAAGGAGTAAAGGACGTGCCATCCCAAAATATGCTAGGTTGGCATACTGATTATTTTGAGTTGAAAACATTGATGAAATTGTGGTTGGTATGTTTGCTTGTTTGTTTATTTTGAGATAGAGTCTCATTCTGTCACCCAGGCTGGAGTGCAATGGCACAGTAACAGCTCACTGCAGCCTCGACCTCCTAGACTCAAGAATTTGTCCTCCTTCAGCCTCCTGAGTAGCTGGGTCAGAGGTGTGCATCACCACACCCATGCAAGAGGAAATATACATATTTTATTAGTTTTACATGTACATGGGGACCTTTGCAAGAAAATAATTGTTATTATTTTTTTTGAGACGGAGTCTTGCTCTGTTGCCCAGGCTGGAGTATAGTGGTGCGATCTCAGCTCACTACAACCTCAGCCTCCTGGATTCAAGCGATCCTCCTGCCTCAGCCTCCTGAGCAGCTGGGATTACAGGCATGCACCACCATGTCCGGCTAATTTTTGTATTTTTAGTACAGATTGGGGTTTCACTATGTTGCCTGGGCTGGTCTCCAACTCCTGAGCCAAAGTGATATGCCCGCCTCGATCTCCCAAAGTGCTAGTATTACAGGCATGAGTCACCGTGCCTGGCCCCAAGAGAGTGACTCTTCAAAAACAGGAAGATTGGTTGACCCTAGGAGTTTGAGACCAGTTAGGCAATATAGCAAGACCCTATCTCTATAAAAAGAAAAACGAAAGAATTAGCTAGGCTTGACAGAGCATGCCTGTAGGCACAGCTGCTTGACAGGCTGAGGCAAGAGGATGGCTTGAGACCAGGAGTTTGAGGCTGCAGTGAGCTATGATCATGCCACCTCACTCCAGCCTGGTGACACAGCGAGAGCAAGACCTTGTCTCTGGAAAAAAAAACAAACAAAAAAACAAAATAGAAAAGGGCTAGCTGACCTGTCTCTTCCTGCATGCAGTAGGCCATAAAAATTCCTCTGGGAGGGGGGCCCTCACACACCAGGGTGAGCAAACGGCCCTTACACCAGAGACTGGGAACTGGGGACTGCGATGGACCTGAATAAACATACTTAATGAAACAACCTTTATCTTCCACTGTTTTACACCCCCATAGATATCCTAGTAAGTCCCCTAGAAAATTTATTGCCCTAGCCAGGTTCTCCTATCATTTCTTCTCAAATGTATCATGCTTTATCTAAATAGTATATAAGCATCTTTCTTTAGCCACTTGTTTGAACTTCACTCTATTGTGAAGACTCCCTTGTACATGCAAAACTAATAAAATGTGTATACTTTCCTGTTGTTAATCTGCATAGTGTCATTTGGTGTCTAGATCCAGCCAAAGAGCCCATATAGGAGCTAAAGGAGAGTTGGAGTTGACCGGAGGCTCCTTTACAAGGTCCAGTCTTTAATTTCATAGCACAAAATTGTGGGCTTTCTGATCCCTGGAACTGTAAACACGCATCTCCAAGGCTGAAGCAGAAGAGCCTTACAAGGAGTACAAAAGGCAATCCAGAGATAAGGTGTTTAAAAATTTTTTTTTAATTTTGATTTTTTGGGAGACAAGTCTCACTCTTTTCCGGGCTGGAGTGCAGTGGTACAATCATAGCTCACTGCAGCCTCAGGTTCCTGGGCTCAAGGGCTCCTCCTGACTCAGCTCCCTGAGTTGCTGGGTTACAGATGCGCACAATATATCTGGCTAACTTATTATTAACTTTTTGTAGAGATGGGGTCTTGCTCTGTTGCCCAGGCTGGTCTTGAACTCCTGGGTTCAAGTGATACTCCCACCTCAGTCTCCTAAAGTTCTTGGATTACAGGAGTGAGCCACTGTGCCTGACCCAATAAGAGATGCTTCAATTATTCTCTCTTCTACTTTTCTCTAAACATGTGTGAAATTCTGTTCAGATTTTGTCCAGACTGTTACAGGAAGGAAGGAAGGAAGGGAGGGAGGGAGGGAAGGAAAGAAAGAAGAAAAGAAAAAGAAAGGAATCAACAGGTCCGAGGCAAATAAGCATTTACTCAGGAATGGGGGTTGCAACCAGGCCCCAGAGACCACCACTCAAGAGGGGCAAGAAAGGCTTATAGGAAATTATTTAGATGACATGAATTGCCAGATTATTTTACTGATGAATTAAACAAAGAAGTCATTAATCATTAGTGGAAGGGTACATTTGGGTCAGTTAGGAAAAAACTATACAAAGTGTTCCTAAACATCAGGACCAGTTTCCTTGTACTGTATATTGTCGAGAGCCTGTTTGTTTGTGAGAGAACTGTTTTCAGAGTTCTTTGCAGGTCTTAAAGTTCACCACCTGGGCTAGGCACAGTAATTATGCTTAAGATCCTAGTACTTTGGGAGGCCAAGCCAGGCAGATCACTTGAGCCCAGGAGTTCAAGACCAGCCTGGGCAACATGGTGAAACTCTGTCTCTACAAAAAATACAAAAAAATAGCCGGGTGTGGCGGTGCACACCTGTTATTCCAGCTACTCAGGAGTTTGAGACAGGAGAATTGCTTAAACCTGGGAGATTGAGGCTGCACTGAGGCATAATCGTGCCACTGCACTCTAGCCTGGGAGACATAGACTGTCTTTAAAAAAAAAATTCATTATTAGTTCAATATGGGGTCAGTAGCCCAATTCGGAGTCCCTGATGTCAAGGCTGGAACAATGCTCAACTCAAACACTCAGTGACCTGTGACAGAGATTCTTTCTTCATCAAACTCTACTTAGGTTCTCCCAAACTCTTTATCCAGTAGGTTTCAACTTTTGGACTTCTGTTTTGATAAAAGAAAAACTTCAGGCCAGGCGCGGTGGCTCAAGTCTGTAATCCAAGCACTTTGGGGGGCCAAGGCAGGCAGGTCACCTGAAGTCAGGAGGTCGAGACCAGCCTGGCCAATATACTGAAACCCCATCTCTACTAAAAATACAAAAAAAATTAGCCAAGTGTGGTGGTGGGTGCCTGTAATATCAGCTACTTGGGAGGCTGGGGCAGGAGAATTGCTTGAACCTGAGAGACGGAGGTTGCAGTGAGCCAAGATTATGCCAGTGCACTCCAGCCTGGGCGACAGAGGAAACTCCATCTCAAAAAAAAAAAAAAAAAAAAACTTCAGCCCAATTAAATTTGAAGGAATTTAGTTGTGCAATAGGACAGCCCCCAGAATCAGAGCAGAATCACAGAAACTCCAGCACAGCCACATGGTGGAAGAAGATTTATAGACAAAAAAGAGGAAGTGACGTACAGAAATTGGAAATGAGGTTCAGAACAGCTGGATTGGTTACAGCTTGGCGTTTGCCTCAGCTGGATTGGTTATATCAGTCTGTGAGTGGTTGAGGTATGGCCACTGGGATTGGCCAAGACTCAGCTATTGTTACAGAAGCATACTACTAAGTTAGGTTTTCAATTTTGTCTGCCTATTAAGCTAGGTTACCGTTCATTCACAAGGACTCAAATATAGAAGTACAGAGTCCTTCTCAGGCCAAATTTAGTTTGCTTTGACAATGTTCATCTGTGCATAGTCTAATTTTAGTAAGAACCCTGATAAGACAGTTTAACCAGAAAGCCCACCTTTGATATGTGATCACCTGCAATGTCTGATTGGGTTCCTCATCCCTGGCCTGCCTTTAGCAAGGATCCCATTTGGGGGAGCATGGTGGGAGTGGGAGCAGGGCAGGGGTTGGGGAGATATTAGGAAAAACAGCTACTGCATGCTGGGCCTAATTCCTAGGTGATGGGTTGATAGGTGTGCAGCAAACCACCAGGGCACATGTTTTCCTATGTAAGAAAGCTGTACATCCTGCACATGTACCCTGGAACTCAATAAAATAAAATTAAAAAAAATAATTCTGCCGGGCATGGTGGCTCACACCTGTAATCCCAGCACTTGGGACACTGATGTGGACAGATCACCTGAGGTCAGGAGTTTGAGACCAACCTGGTCAACATGGTGAAACCCCATCTCTACCAAAAATACAAAAATTAGCCAGGCATGGTGGCACACACCTGTAATCCCAGCTACTCAGGAGGCTGAAGCAGGAGAATCACTTGAACCTGGGAGGTGATGGTTACAATGAGCCAAGATTGTGCTGTTGCACTCCAGACTGGGCAACCATAGTGAAACTCTGTCTCAGGAAAAAAAAAAAAAATCCATTAGGTCTGTTTAGCCAGAATCCCACCTTATGCCTGAAGTTTCCTTGTGATAATTTTCAATCCACTGACCCACTCCCTGTTCCTTGAGCTATAAATTCTCATTTCTTGCCCTTGCTGTATTCAGAGTTAAGCCCAATCTCTACCTCAATAAAAGTTTTTCTTTTCTTTTTTTTTTTTTTTTTTTTTTTTTTTGAGTAGTTGTACTCTGTCGCCCCGGATGGAGCGCGGTGGCGTCATCTCAGCTCATTGCAACTTCTGCCTCCTGAGTTCAAGTGATTCTCCACGTTGGCTGGGCTGGTTTCAAACTCCTGACCTCAGGTGATCCATCCACCTCAGCTTCCCAGAGTGCTGGGATTACAGGAGTGAGCCACCACACCCAGCCCCCTTTTCTATTTCTTGATCAACAAATAAAGTTTCCGCTCTGCTTGACCAAACCAGGTCTCATTTTATTGGCGTAAATGGTACCAGTCAGGAAAAGTACCCACTGGAGTCAAACAATTCACTATGAGGGTCAATAACTGGGTTAGTTAGTTCTTGCATTGCTATAAAGAAATACCTCAGGCTGGGCAGGGTGGCTCATGCCTGTAATCCCAGCACTTTGGGAGGCCTAGATGGGCAGATTGCTCAAGGCCAGGAGTTCAAGACCAGCCTGGGCAACATGGCAAAACCCTGTCTCTACAAAAAATACAAAAAAATAAACCAGGCATAGTGGCACACACCTGTAGTCCCAATGATATGGTTTGGTTCTACATCCCCTCTGTCCCCACACAAATCTCATCTTGAATGGTAGCTCCCATAATTCCCATGTGTGGTAGGTGGAACTTGGAGGGAGATAATTGAATCATGGGGGTGGTTCCCCTATGCTGTTCTCAAGGTAGTGAATAAGTCTTAGAGATCTGATGGTTTGATAAGGGGAAACCCGTTTCACTTGGCTCTCATTCTCTTTGTCTGCCACCATCCATGTAAGATGTGACTTGCTCCTCCTTGCCTTCCACCATGATTGTGAGGCCTCCTGAGTCACATGGAACTGTGCGTCCAATTAAACCTCTTTCTTTTGTGAATTGCCCAGTCTCAGGTATGTCTTTATCAGCAGCGTGAAAATGAACTAATACACTCAGCTACTTAAAGGGCTGAGGTGGGAGGATCACTTGAGCTCAGCAGGTTGAGGCTGCAGTGAGCTGAGATCGTGCCACTGCACTCTAGTCTGAGTGACAAAGTGAGACCCTGTTTCAAAAAAAGGAATGAAAAGAAATACTTGAGACTAGGTAATTTAGATATAAAAGAGATTTACTTGGCACACTGTTCTGTAGGCCGCACAAGCTTGGCTCCAGTGTCTGTTCTTGGTGAGGACATCAGGGATATTTTAACAGTGGTGGAAGGCAAAAAAGGAGCAAATACAGCACATGATGAGAGACGGGACAAAAGAGGGGGAAGTGCCACATACTTTTAAACAACCAGGCCAGGTGCAGTGGCTCATGCCTATAATCCTATCACTTTGAGAGGCTGAGGTGGTGGATTGCCTGAGGTCAGGAATTTGAGACCAGCCTGGTCAACACGGTGAAACCCTATCTCTACTAAAAATACAAAAATTACCTGGACTTGATGGTTGGTGTTTGTAATCCCAGCTACTCAGGAGGCTGAGGCAGGAGAATCGCTGGAACCTGGGGGCAGAGGTTGCAGTGAGCCCAGAGCAAGCCACTTCACTAAATTAATGTCCTCTCTAGAAAGAACAGGAACTAATTGACCAGGTATGGTGGCTCCTGCCTGTAATCCCAGCACTTTGGAAGGCCGAGGCAGGTGGATCTCTTGAGCCCAGGAGTTTGAGACCAACCTGGGCAACATGATGAAACCCCATCTCTACAAAAAAATACAAATATTAGCCAGGTGTGGTGGTGCACACCTGTAGTCCCAGCTATTTAGGAGGCTAAAGCAGGAGAAGAAGCCTGGCCTAAAGAGTGAAATTCCATCTCAAAATAAAATTAAAAATAATGAGATTTTGTGTGAATGCGCTTACTACTAATGAGATGGTACTAACCCATTCATGAGGGGCACTCCCAAGCATGATACAATTCCTCCCACCAGCCCCCATCTCAACATTGGGGATTACACTTCAACATGGATTTGGCAGGAACAAACATCCAAACTTGTAACAAATTAATGGGCAACCATGGAGGAACCATCCTGGTCCCCTCTGGTGAGACCCCACTAAGCTGATGGACCTTGCCTGGCAGGTTTCAGTAACTGAGATATAGAAGAAGAGAAAAAGGAGGATGAGGAATCCCCAAAGGCATGCCCCCAACTGACTGTTATCCTTTAGGGTCACCTGGGGGACTAGGAAGGGAATACCCACAGCTGAGAAACACATCACGAGTGAGTGATCCTGCCCCCAGCAGAGGCCCAGTGGACCTTGGAAGTTGAAGCCCAATCACTGTACCATCTAAAAAGGAGGGACACTGGAAAAGGTAATGTCTACTCCACTGCCAAAGAGAGGAAGTGGGGACAGCCCACAGTCTCTCAGAGGAAAAATACTTGATGGCCCAGATAAGTGAGAAATGGCAGGGCCCAGGTGCTCCTTGGCTCCCTTCCAGGGCTCCTTACTTCTTCCAAGGAGTCCTGGAAGAAACAGGGGAATGTCATTGCCTTTCCAGTTGAAACTGGTGCCATATACTTGGTCTTGAATACCAAATCAGGCAAACTCTCTAGCAAGGGCTGTAATATGATTATGGGAGTGCCTGGAGATTCAGAAAACAGAAAGTTAATTAAACTCCTTAGCCACAAACTGGACAGGGAGGAACTAGCTCACTCTTTCTTATACATCCCCAAATGGCCCATTCCTTTACTGGGAAGAAATTTGCTCCATAAGCTAGGGGAAACACTCCATTTGAATACAAACATGATGTAAATCAACATCCTCGCTAGAAAGAATAGGAACTAATTGACCAGGTATGGTGGCTCCTGCCTGTAATCACAGCATTTTAGGAGGCCAAGGCAGATGAATCACTTGAACCCTGAAGTTTGAGACCAGCCTGGGTAACAGGATGAAACCCCATGTCTGAAGAAATACAAATATTAGCTAGTTATGGTGGTGCACGCCTGTAGTACCAGCTATTCTGGAGGCTAAAGCAGGAGGATCACCTGAGCCAGGGAGGTCAAGGATGCAGTGAGCCACAATCATACTGCACTCCAGACTGGGAGACAGAGGGAGACCCTGTCTCAAAACAAGAACAAAAGAACTAACTATACTACTGAATAATGGGGAAGAACTCCAGGTTAAGGAAACAAAAAGGGACTCAGAATTCCTGTGGGAGTAGATCCTTGAGTATGGGCCAAGGATAAGGGAAGCCACTTACAACTCAGATATCGCTACCAAACAAAAATTAGTGTCCCCCACAGTGAGAAGCACCATGTAGAATAACTCCAGTAACACGGGACCTAATCAATGAGGGCCTCACTAGACTTTGCCAATCTGCCTGCAACACCTCATCCTCCCAATAAAGAAGCCCAGCAGACTGGTTGAGCACAGTGGCTCATGCCTATAATCCCAGCACTTTGGGAGGCCGAGGAGGGCGGATCACCTGAGGTAAGGAGTTTGAGACCAGCCTGACCAATATGATGAATCCCTATCTCTACTAAAAATACAAAAATTAGCTTGGCATGGTGGCATATGCCTGTAATCCCAGCTACTTGGGAGGCTGAGGCAGGAGAATTTCTTGAACCCAGGAGGCAGAAGTCACAGTGAGCTGAGATTATGCTGTTGCACTCCGGCGTGGGCAATAGAGCGAGATTCTGTCTAAAAAAAAAAAAGAGAAAAGAAATGAAGAAGGAGAGCACATGGTCTCCCTAAGGGTATGGTGAAAGGGTCATTTTAAGGTCCTTTAGGACATGTAGGTGGAGACTGGGGAGTGGTGATTTGTGGAAAGAGGTGGGGCCTTCCAGGGAGAAGTGGAGCATGCACAGTCTCATTCTTTCTTTTGCACTGGCACTATATATGCCTAGCAAAGCACATTTCTCCCAATGGAGGTGAAGATTTTCATACAGCGAAGAAGCCGGTGCTACGGTGGGTTGCACTGCTGAACTCAGTTCTCATCCTGTGGCTCATTTGTGGTTACTGACATCCGGCCTTCGTCTGTAAGCAAGCACAGCTGCAAGCACAGGGTCATTTCACAGGTTCTGGGGCCTTTTGTTTGTTTTTCTCTTTAAGATGGACACCCTGTCGCCCAGGCTGGAGTGCAATGGTATGATCTTGGCTCACTGCAACCTCTGCCGCCCGGGTTTAAGTGATTCTCCTGTCTCAGCCTCCTGAGTAGCTAGGATGACAGGTACATGCCATTATCCCTGGCTAGTTTTTGTATTTTTAGTAGAGATGGGATTTCCCCATGTTAGCCAGGCTGATCTCGAAGTCTTGATCTCATGATCTGCCTGCCTTGGCCTCCCAAAGTGCTGAGATCACAGGTGTGAGCCACTGCACCCAGCCAGGGTCCAAGGCTTTTTTAAAGAATTGAGGTCATGCTGCGGTGAGGAGATCCCTGCAAAAGTCAAAGGGCTTCATGTATCTCTGGATGGCTGCCCTCACATGGATAGCTGCCCTCACATGGATGGCTGCCCTCACAAATTGCTCGAGTAGTAACTTCTTTGCTGGCCCCTAAAACTTTCCAAATGTATACCCTTCCCATAAACAAGGACATGTCAACTATAACTTTAGGTTTGCAACCTAAACCTAACTCCTTGTCCATGAAATTAAAGTCTGTTAAATTTCATGCTGACAATGTTCTTTACAAGTTTCTCTTTTTAGGTGCAGAACAAAGCCAGGATAAGATTAATCTTTCCCCACACCTACCCTGAGATGTCTGCAGAACATTTTCCTTTACTACCTGTTTGTAAAAAATGTTTACCTAGCTGGGTGTAGTGGCTGACGCCTGTAATCCCAGCACTTTGGGAGGCCAAGGTGGGCAGATCACCTGAGGTCAGGAGTTCAAGACCAGCCTGGCTTAACGTGGTGCAATGTCTCTACTAAAAATACAAAAATTAGCCAGCTGTGGTGCAGACGCCTGTAATCCCAGCTACTTTGGAGACTGAGGTGGGAGAATCACTTGAACCCAGGAGGCAGAGGTTGCAGTGAGCCGAGATCGCAGCACTGCAGCACTCCAGCCTGGGCAACAGAGTGAGACTCTGTCCTAAAATAAATAAATAAAAATAACTGTACCTTACAGCATAGATTTACTGGGCACTAATAAAAATCTTGCTAGCATGTAACCCTTTGCCTCTTTGCCTTACTGCCTATGCCCCTCTTCCTGCATGCCTTTTCTCTTTTAAGGAAACGTGTAAATACTGAGCCTCTTGAAACCTCTCCAGGAAGCAGAGGCCACAGATATTTCTGTGACTTGTGTTCTCCGTCAAGCTCTTTCTCAATAAACCTTGGCTGATAGAGGGTTTATTGTTCTCATCTTTGCGTCCGTGTGTAACCCACGTTTAGCTCCCACTTATAAGTGAGACCAAGAGGTATTTGGTTTGCTGTTCCTGTGATAATTCACTCAGGATAATGGCCTCCAGCTGGGTCCATGTTGCTGCAAAGGAATTATTTTATTTTATTTTTTGGAGACAGAGTTTAGCTCTTGTCACTCAGGCTCAGGCTAGAGTGCAATGGTGCAATCTCGGATCACTGCAACCTCCACCTCCCGGGTTCAAATGATTTTCCTGCCTCAGCTTCCTGAGTAGCTGGGATTACAGGCACCTGCCACGATGCTGGCTTATATATGTATTTTGTATTTTGATTAGAAATAGGGTTTTGCCATGTTGGCTAGCCTGATCTCAAACTCATGACCTCAGGTGATCTGCCCACCTCAGCCTCCCAAAGTGCTGGGATTTCAGGCGTGAGTCACCGTGCCTGGCTAATTTTATAAGACTACATAGTATTCCACAGTGTCTATGTACCACATTTTCTTTTTTTTTCTTTTTTTTTGTTTGAAATAGAGTCTCACTCTCTGCCCCAGGCTGGAGTGCAATGGGACCATCTTGCTCACTGGTTCAAGCGATTCTCTTGCCTCACCCTCCCAAGTAGCTGGGACTACAGGCACCCACCACTACACATGGGTAATTTTGTATTTTTATCAGAGATGAGGTTTCACCATGTTGGCCAGGCTGGTCTCGAACTCCTGACCTCAGGTGATCCACCCGCCTCGGCCTCCCAAAGTGCTGGGATTACAGGCGAGAGCCACCACTCCTGGCTGATACCACATTTTCTTTATCCAATCCACCATTAATAGGCACCTAGGTTGATTCCATGTCTTTGCTGTTGTGAATAGTGCTGGGATGAACATAGGTGTGCAGGTATCTTTTTGGCAGAACAATTTGTTTTTCTTTGGGTATATACCCCATTGGAATTGTTGAGCTTAATGGTAGTTCTATTTTTGGTTCTTTGAGAAATTGCCAAACAGCTTTTCATAGGGACTGAACTAATTTGCATTCTCACCAGCTGTGTTAAGTGTTTCCCTTTCTCCACAACCTCGCAAACATTTGTTATTTCATGTTGTTTTCTGAGTTTGTAGTAATAGAATAATAGCCCTTCTGACTGGTGTGAGATGGTACCTCATTGCGGTTTTGTCTCCTTTTGAGAAACATCTCTTCGTGTCTTTTTTTTTTTTTTTTTTTTTCTGACACGGAGTCTCACTCTGTTACCCACCCAGGCTAGAGTGGAGCGGGATCTCTGTTCACTGCAACCTCCACCTCTCGGGTTCAAGCGATTATCCTGGCTCGGCCTCCTGAGTAGCTGGGACTACAGGTGTGTGCCACTATGCTTGGGTAATTTTTTTTTTTTTAATTTTTAGTAGAGACAGGGTTTTGCCATCTTGGCCAAACTCCTGACCTCAAGTGATCTTAGTCTCAAACTCCTGACCTCAAGTGATCTGCCCTTCGTGGCCTCCCAAAGTGCTGGGATTACAGCTGTGAGTCACTGCACCCAGCCTGTCTTTTGCTCACTTTTTGTTTATTTGAGACAGAGTCTCCCACTGTTGCCCAGGCTGCAGTGAAATGGCATGATCTCAGCTTACTGCAACCTCTGCCTCCCAAGTTCAAGCGATTCTCCTGCATCAGTCTCCCAAATAGCTGGGACTACAGGCACCCACCACCACTCCCGGCTAATTTTTCTATTTTTAGTGGAAACGAGTTTTCATCATGTTGGCCAGGCTGGTCTGGAACTCCTGGCCTCAAGTTATCTGCCTGCCTTGGTCTCCCAAAGTGCTGGGATTACAGGCATGAGCCACTGTGCCCTGCAAAAACATTTCTTTTAGTATCTTTATTATTATTTTTGAGACAGGGTTTTGCTCTGTCACTCAGGCTAGGGTGCAGTGGCTGATCACAGCTCACCGCAGCCTCAATTTCCCAGGCTGAAGTGATCTTTTCACCTCAGCTTCCAGAGTAGCTGGGAATACAGGTATGTACCACTATACCCAGATAATTGTTATTATTCTTAGATAGAGTCTTGCTCTGTCACTTAGCCTGGTGTTTAATGACATGATCTCAGCTCACTACAATCTCTGCCTCCTAGATTCAAGCGATTCTCATGACTCAGTCCCCTGAGTAGCTGAAATTACTGATGTGTACCAACACACCTGGCCAATTTTTACATTTTTAGTAGAGACAGCGTTTTGCCAGGTTGGCCAGTCTGGTCTCAAACTCCTGGTCTCATGTGATCTTCCTGCCTCAGCCTCCCAAAGTGCTGGGATTACAGGTGTGAGCCACCACACCTGGTCACGTGTGTAAGTTTTAATAAAGTTTAAGTTTTCATAGTAGATTTGTGTGTAATTGTCAGATCCTGGGGTCCAGGTCCAGCCCATGCTGAAGTTCCAGGGAGTGGGTCCCTGGGCAAATAAACAGAATACTTGGGGGGCTGTAGGCAACAGCTCTCTTACACAGCTTACTCAAACTAGCTCTCTTACATTGTCTGCCCTGTCTCAGCTACTTAGTCTGCTGGCTCCCACGCACACCTGCAAGGCCGGCTCTCCCCTGCCTTCAGGGTCAGCAGCTTAACTCTTTCTCTCTCTGGGCATTAAGTAAGCCAAGCGGGGTCCTGTCTCCCTCCTGTTTGTCTTTCAGACAGACAGCTTTGGCTCTCTCTCTTTCTCTTTCTCTAGGTGACAGCGCGCCCACCATGTCAAGCCATGTCAAACTGAGCTGAGCCCCAACAGTCCCTGTACAGTGTTAGCAGGGCAATTACACCTTTTACAAAAAGAAAATAGTGGCTCAGAGCCAAGTATGAACTTACACAAATGGATTATAAAACAAGTGGAGCCCGGGCGCGGTGGCTCACACCTGTAATTTCAGCACTTTGGAAGGCTGAGGCGGGCAAAGCATGAGGTCAGGAGTTCTAGACCAGCCTCACCAACACGGTGAAACCATCGTCTCTACTAAAAATACAAATATTAGCCAGGCATGGTAGTGTGCACCTGTAATCCCAGCTACTTGAGAGGCTGAGGCAGGAGAACCGCTTGAACTCAGGAGGCGGTGTGCGCCTGCACGCCAAACTGAGTCACACAGGATATGAACATCCCACCTTGACCTTTCTTTGACCAAAGCACAGCTATGTTCCTAACAGTATTTTACGGTAGTAAGTGATGAACTAGACTAGTACCTATATATATTTCATATATTTTATGCATTCATGACATACCCAAATTTTTCTTATTTTTTTGGATATTTCGAGTTTATGTAGTTTGCAAGTTTTTTCAAATTGTTGAAATCTCAAAAAACATTTTCAATATATTTGTTGAAAATCTACATATATGTGAGCCCATGAAATTCAAATCTGCATTAAGGGTCAAATGTATTTTGACTTTTTGTCTTAACATGTCATAGAAAGTAAAGATATATTCTATAGAATTTCACAATTACAAGGCAAGCACTACAGTGGAATCACATTTGTTGCTGCATAGTATCCCTTGCCTCACACTGGCATCAGCCCAGTTGATTTCCTTAAGCAAATTAGCCAGTTCAGGTGAGATTGAGCCCACCTACAGATTCAGGTGTGGTGCTTGATTAGCTTAAGGTAGTCACAAGCATTGTTTAATTCCCCAGACTTGGTGATTGGCTTAAGAATGTATATGTGACCAGATTTGGGACAATGAGAGGCAACAAGACACTGGTGAATTCTGGGGAAGAGCGTGCTTCTTCTATAATAACAGGAAAGAAACAGTACATACCCCTGGAGCTCCTGGCAGCCATCTTTCAGTCACTGGGCGGCAGCAGCTGTTTGAAGCCAATTTTAGAGAATGCAAAGAAAGCCCAAACCATAGCAGCTGCGTGTATTAGCTCATGCCTGTAATCACAGTACTTTGGGAAGTTGAGGCGGGAGGATTGCTTGAGGTTAGGAGTTCGAAACCAGCCCGAGCAAAATAGTGAGACCCTGTTGCTATTTAAAAAATAAAATAAGGCCATGTGCGATGGCTCACTCCTGTAATCCCAGCATTTTGGGAGGCCAAGGTGGGCAGATCACCTGAGGTCAGAAGTTCAAGATCAGCCCCTGTCTCTACTAAAAATACAAAAATTAGCCAGGCGTGGTGGCAGATACCTGTAATCCCAGCTACTCAGGAGGCTGAGGCAGGAGAATCACTTGAACTCAGGAGGCGGAGGTTGCAGTGAGCAAGATGGCACCTTTGCCCTCCAGCCTGGGCAACAAGAGCAAAATTCTGCCTCAAAAACAGAAACAAAAACAAAACTAAAAACAACAACAACAACAACAACAAAAACCACCATAAAAATGGGCAACCAGTGCCCTTGGGACTGCTCTGTTTATGGAATAGCCATTCTTTGATTTTTTTACTTTCCCAATAAACTTGCTTTCACTTTATAGACTTGCCCTGAATTCTTCCTTGCATGAAATCCAAGAGCTCTCTCTTGGGGTCTGGACTGGGACCCCTTTCTGGTGATAATTTCAGAAAGATCCTGCTCTATGCCCAAAGGCCCCACCCCACCCTCCAGGTTCTTAACATCAGATCATACCCTTTTTGTCCAGTCATCTTTGTACACAACTATTCATTCTTCAGTGAACCTAAAAGTAACAATACGGTTTCCTCTGAGTCTTTATTTCTGAAGGTTCTTGTGCCATGCAAAATTTTGTTAAATTCATTTGTTATGTCTTTCTCTTATTAATCTGTCTTTTGTTCCAGGAGTATTGGCAATGACCCTTATTATGGATAAGGATAATGTATTATCTTTTCATAATTAACTACAGTAGTTAATTATCTACAAGGAGAGAATTAAGTGATCACTGATTGGAAAGAAGTGGCTGCATGTATGGCAGATTGTCCTACACACACCATTCCCTCTGTACAATATCCTGGCTAAGTGTAATACCAAATGCCACAGCTAGTAGTCCTCTGTATGCCTCAATATTCTCATTTATAAAAGAGAATAACACTTTCTATATGCAGCTAACTTTTGTGTTTTCAGTAGAGATGGGTTTTCACCATGTTGGCCAGGCTTGTCTAAAACCACTGACTTCAAATGATTCACCCGCCTCGGCCTCCCAAAATGCTGAGATTACAGGAGTGAGCCACTGCACTTGGCTAGAGTAGTTGTTTTAATGATTGACAACAGAGCCTTTCCTTGTCCAAGCTTTAGGCAGATTCATCAGAATCCTCTTCCCAGTTAGATCTCAACTCTTGGACTTCCTTTTTTTTTTTTTTTTTTTTTTTCCCCCTTTTAGCAAGAATCCTGCTAAGTCATTTTAGCCAGAATCCTCCCCCCTAGATATCTGATCACATTTTTTTTTTTTTTTTTTTTTTTTTTTTTGAGACGGAGTTTCGCTCTTGTTGCCCAGGTTGGAATGCAATGGTGCAATCGCGGCTCACCGCAACCTCCGCCTCCTGGGTTCAGGCAATTCTCCTGCCTCAGCCTCCTGGGTAGCTGGGATTACAGGCACGCGCCACCATGCCCAGCTAATTATTTTTTAGTAGAGACGGGGTTTCACCATGTTGACCAGGATGGTCTCGATCTCTTGACCTCATGATCCACCCGCCTCGGCCTCCCAAAGTGCTGGGATTACAGGCGTGAGCCACTGCGCCCGGCCCCTGATCACATTCTTACCCTTCACAATCCTGCACATGTTATCTGATTGCCCTGGCTTGCCAGCAGCAAGAATCTTGTTAGGTCCATTTACCCAGAATCCTCTTCTCTTACCACTGATGTTTCCTTTCAGTAATTTTCCATTCATGGATCCCTACCCTGTTTCTGGGCTATAAATTTCCACTACTCTTTGTTGTATTTGGAATTCAGCCTATTTCTTTCTTTCTCTCTTTTTTAGAAGATGGAGTTTCGCTCTTGTTGCCCAGGCTGGAGTGCAAATGGCACGATCTCAGCTCACTGTAACCTCTGCCTCCTGAGTTTAAGTGATTCTTTCACCTCAGCCTCCCAAGTAGCTGGGATTGCAGGCACCCACCACCATGCCTGGCTAATTTTTGCATGTTTTAGTAGAGATGGGGTTTCACCATGTTGGCCAGGCTGGTCTCGAATTCCTGACCTCAGGTGATCCACCTGCCTTGGCCTCCCAAAGTGCTGGGGTTACAGGTGTGAGCCATTGCACCTGACTGAATTCAGCCTATTTCTACACTGAGCTGCCTTTTCCACTATTTCAATAGTTCCTGAAAAAAAAAAAATCTCTCTTTTGCCACTGTATGGTCCACGGAGAAAGTTCTCCTGCACCCTCTAAACATTCACGGAAAAATCAACTCACAAAAAAAGATTCATAAAAGAAGTGGCATACATACTAATTCGTGTGCACATCGGGGAGAATCACAGAGTGATTACTCCAACCTCCCAATGGGGTTCAGAAGTTTAAATATCATCCTGAGTTTGCAGAAAGAATGGAGGGCTCAGAACATGGCCAAAAAATAGGTTACGGTGGTAAGTCAGGTTATAGTGGCAAGATAGGTTATGGGAGCCAGAGAAGAGGCCTGGCTAGCAAAGCTCTTCTTGTTATGTAGATAAACCTCACAGGCAGCAGTCTTTAGAGAAAATAAACATTTCCTCTTTCTTTTCTTTTTTCTTTTCTTTTCTTTTCTTTTCTTTTCTTTTCTTTCTTTTCCTTTCCTTTCCTTTCCTTTCCTTTCCTTTCCTTTCCTTTCCTT
>NW_022437039.1:7330998-7371245 GCF_009761245.1 Sapajus apella | reverse complement strand
CACATGTCTGCAGTCTCAGCTACTAGGGAAGCTGAGGTGGGTGGATCTTTTTTTTTTTTTTTTTGAGACAGGGTCTCACTCTGTTGTCCTGGATGAAGTGCAGTGGCATGCTCACAGCTTACAGCAGCCTCGACCTCCCAGGCTCAAAGGATCCACCCACCTCAGCTTCCCTAGTAGCTGAGACTGCAGACATGTGCCACCATGTCCTGCTACTTTTTTTTTTTTTTTTTTTTAGAGACAGGGTCTTGCTATGTTGCCCAGGCTTGTCTCAAACTCCCAGCCTCGAGTGATGCTCCCACCTCAGCCTCCTGAAGTGCTGGGATTACAGATGCAAGCCACCATGCCCAGCCAAAAAAATAAACATTTATTTCAGACCTTTAAATGTACTAGATCCTGCAGTGTTGCATGCTTGTAGTTGAGGCTATTTTTTTGGTTGTTTTTGTTTTTCTTTTTTTGTGGTTTTGTTTTTCACACAGAGTTTTGCTCTTGCTGCCCAGGCTGAAGTACAATGGTGTGATCTCTGCTCACTGCAACCTCTGCCTTCCAGGTTCAAGCAATTCTCATGCCTCAGCTTCTTGAGTAGCTAGGATTACAAGCATGTGCCACCACACCTGGGTTAATTTTTGTATTTTTAGTAGAGATGGGATTTCACCATGTTGGCCAGGCTGGTCTTGAACTCCTGACCTCAGATGATCCTCCTGCCTTGGCCTCCCAAAATGCTGGGATTACAGGCATGAGCCACCTTGCCCAGTTGAGCTGTTAGTGTGTGTGTGTTTTTTTAAGTTAGTGTATTTATTTCCATTTTAATATCTTTCTGTAGACTTTGCTTTTGAAATGGCCAGTACTGAATTCCTATGTGCAGGTCAAGATTTTTGTCTGATCATAGGGAGTTTCCACAGAAACCCAAAACTGGGTACTGATAATGGTCATAACTGTAGATTTTTGTTAATTCTGGTGCAAATATACCTGCAGGTAAAAATAGATGGGGGTGCTGCGGGGAAGAGCTTTGGAGAGGAGAAAAAAAATCTGTGACCCTGTCAACCAGAAAGTGAAATTACAAGCACTAGAACTTAGAGAAATCATGGTTAGATTTACCCTGAGCCAAGTTGGAGGACTGAAGTCTGAAAACACATACTCAATATAGACTAAGAATGTGTCCCAAAGTAGGTTGCACGAGGCACAGTATATATACATTTTCAAAGAGGAGGATGTGTGTGGCACAGAAGGTAGGAGCAGAGGGGAGAGAAGCAATGGTCACATTTTTGCGATTCTGATTGGTGCTCAGTGACTGTATACGTACAAGGTAAAGGAGCAGTCGAGTGGGTCAGAAGAAAGGCTAGGTGTCGTGGGGTCTGGTGGAGGGTGGCTGATCCCAGCCAGTGTTTGTTCTACCTCAGATAAACAAGTTTATACCCAGTACCTGTCAGTAAAATATTTAACAAGCTCCAATTACACAGGCACACAGGCAAGAGGTCAGCTAAGTTTATAGGCATAGCGTTGTTTTTTTTTGAGACGGAGTCTCGCTCTGTCGCCCAGGCTAGGGTGCAGTGGCACCATCTTGGCTCACCACAACCTCCCCTTCCCAGGTTCAGGGGATTCACCTGCCTCAGCCTACCCAGTAGCTGGGATTACAGGTGCCCACCACCTCGCCCAGCTAATTTTTATATTTTTCAGTAGAGACAGGGTTTCACCATGTTGGCCAGGTTGGTCTCGAATTCCTCAAGTGATGCGCCCACCTAAGCCTCCCAAAGTGTTGGGATGACAGGCGTGAGCCACTGCACCTGGCCATATAGGCATAGGTTTTACAAACCATGTGCTTAACTGTAGCCATTGTGGGTCACTGTTAACAGGTTCTTTTGAATTTTCCTTTTTCTGACAACCCTATGATCCATAAAAACACAAAAAGGAATATGGATATTTTTTCTTTTTAAGACAGGGTCAGCTGGGCACAGTGGCTCATGCCTGTAATCTCAGCACTTTGAGAGGCTGAGGCAGCTGAATCACCTGAGGTCAGGAGTTCAAGACCAGCCTGGCCAACATGATGAAACCCCATCTCTACTGAAAATACAAAAATTAGCTGGGCGTGGTAGCGCGTGCCTGTAGTCCCAGCTACTATGAAAGCTGAGGCGGGAGAACTGCTTGAACCTGGGAGGCAGAGGTTGCAGTGGGCCGAGATCAGGCCATTGTACTCCAGCCTGGGTGACACAGTGAGACTCTGCCTCAGAAAATAAATAAATAAAATTTTTCGCTTTCCATGTGACCTCTGATTTCGAAGCCTGATTACAAGGGGTGCCCAACTTTATACCTTCTTGGTATCCCCTTCTCTCAAGTCACTTTCCTTAAAGCTGCTGAGAATGTAGATCATTTATGGAGGGGCCAGCTGCTCTGAACAGGGAAAAATGGATAGCAAACATGTCTCTGAGCATAATGAATGTGGTTGGCCTTGGGGAGAAGGGAGTGGAGTAGATAAAGGCCCTTGAAAGAAGAATAAGGAGCCGAAAAATATCACGTGTCTCTGGAAAAGAAAGAAATCATTATAGAACAAGATAAGTAAACACTTGGAGCCTGGCTTAAAATAGAAAACAGCCACGACCCCAGCCACTGGGCAGAGAGAAGAGGACATGGAGGGTGGGGGACAGGCATGGTCCAAAGAACAACAACTGAGAGAAGAAGGAAGGGGGCCTGCGGGGTGTGTCAGCCACGTCTGCAGCTGCTGCTTAGATCTACATAGCAAGGACCTGCCTTGACTCCCATCGGTTGGGAAACAGATGTAAAAGCCTTCAAAATGAATAATGAAGTGAAGGCTGAGCATGGAGGCTCACTCCTGTAATCCCAGAACTTTGGGAGGCCAAAGTGGGAGGATCACTTGGGGCCAGGAATTTGAGACCAGCCTGGGCAACATAGTGAGACTCTGTCTCTACATAAAAATGAACAAAATTAGCCAGGCATGATGGTGTGTGCCTGAAGCTCCAGCTACTCAGGAGGCTGAGGGGAGAGGATCGCTGAGCCCAGGAGGTTGAGGCTACACCAAGTCAAGCTCACGTCACTGCACTCCAGCCTGGGCAATAGAGTGAGACCCTGTCTCAAAAATAAATAAATAAATAAAAATAATTTTTCTTTTCTTTTCTTTTCTTTCTTTTCTTTTTTTTGTGAGATGGAGTCTCCCTTTGTTGCCCAGGCTGGAGTACAATGGTGTGAACTTGGCTCACAGCGACTTCTGCCTCCCAGGTTCAAGTGATTCTCCTGCCTCAGCCTCCCGAGTAGCTGGAATTAAAGTCGAGTGCCAGCACATCCAGCTACTTTTTTTTTAACTTTTTTTTTTTTGAAACAGAGTTTTGCTGTTGTTACCCAGACTGGAGTGCAATGCCACCATCTCAGCTCACTACAACTTACACCTCCCAGGTTCAAGCGATTCTCCTGCCTCAGCCTCCTGAGTAGCTGGGATTACAGGCATGTGCCACCACACCTGGCTAATTTTGTACTTTTTTAGTAGAGACGGGGTTTATCCATCTTGGTCAGGCTAGTCTTGAATTCCTGACCTTGGATGATCTGCCTGCCTCGGCCTCCCAAAGTGCTGGGATTACAGGCATGAGCCACTGCACCCAGCCTACAATTTTTTATAATAAAATGCTGGGGTGCACTTTGGCAGTCCAAGGTGGAAGGATCTCTTGAGTCCAGGAGTTTGAGATCAGCCTGGGTAACAAATCTCTTAAAGGAAAAAAAATTTAAAACATTAAAACATAAATAAACAAAATAGTAGGGGAAACAGCGTTCCCATGGTTCCCCATTGCCTGAAGAATAAATCAGCATCTTTCTTAACATTACCCAAGTCTCTCCTCCCAGCCTTAACCTAGTGACCTCTTTCCTGTCCTAGGGTTACCCATACTGGGCTGCTTTCCCTAGAGGGCTTGTGGTCAGTCTGTAGGGTTCCTTAGCCATGACTGGTCCAGCACATGCTAACCCAGTGCTCCTGGCAAATCAACCAATCATGGCTGTTCGAGACAGTGTCAGGCATGGTTTGCCAGTTTTATTATCATCATCGTCCCAATTTACAGGTGGGAAAACTGATGCTTACAGGGGATACTTTACTGGCCGGGTGTGGTGGCCCATGCCTGTAATCTCAGCACTTCGGGAGGCCAAGGTGGGCAGATCACCTGAGGTCAGAAGTTCAAGAGCAGCCTGACCAACATGGTGAAACCCCATCTCTACTAAAAATACAAAATTAGCCGGGGGTAGTGGCACATGGCTGTAATCCCAGCTACTCAGGAAGCTGAGGCAGGAGAATCACTTGAACCCGGATGGGTGAAAGTTGCAGTGAGCTGAGATCCTGCCATTGCACTGTAGCCTGGGCAACAAGGGCAAAACTCTATCTCAAAAAAACCCCCAAAAACAAAATGGCTTTACCTCCCATGGCTACAATTTAAACCCAGGCCATGCATGTAGCTCCAAAGTCCATACCCTACTGTCAGCTAAGACCAGAAAGCAAAGGTCTATAGGACATGGCTCATTACATTGACAAACTTCCAGTCCAGCAGGGGACCTATGGCATTCACGTGTAAAAATACAATTACAAATAAAAAGCACTCTTTGCCACAAGAAAGGGAAGTTATAGCTCTAGGAATTCTGAGAAGGGTATGGTAGCTTTTCACTGGGGTGACAAGGAAGAAATCCTCCACATTTGGGGAACTCTGTAGTTAGACAGATTTTATTTAAGGACTTTTTTTTTTTTTTTTTTTTTTTTTGCACAGGAAAAACAAAGTGGAAAGTAAGACTGGATATATCTGGATAATTCAGACGAGTCGTGACTTGGGAGCCTAACTAGACTCTTACCATTCATGTAGTCAGAAAATACATATTTTAGATGTGGTATGCCCTGGGGAAATTGCAGAGAACAAGATTGACTGGGTCTTCACTTGCATGGAGTCCAGTTCTATTAGGAGGGAATAACAAAAATGGGTGAGTGGACATGAAGTATTGGAATTCAAGTATGAATTAACACCAAGACAAAAGTATGCCAAATTGCAGGGTCTTTTATTGCCGGCGACCACAGAGGACTCACGTCTCTCCAACCTGTGGCGTCGAACTGAGGGAGAGCAGGGTTTTTAAGCTGAAAAACCACATCCTGGTTTTAGGACCGAGAGGGTGAGGAGCAGGGATGGGGATGAAGGGCTTCAGGCATTCCAAGGGCCAGTGGATTCTGTAAATCACCTCCTGGGCGGAGACGAGGGTGAGGGGGGGCTCTGGACATTCCAAGGGCCAGGGGACTTTTGTCACTCCGATTGTTACTTAAGTGGTTTACAGAAGTCAAGATAAACGTTAGTTTACACATTATCTGGGTAGGGTGAAAATTACAGATCTTGGTTACTTATTACAAGTTGCAGGGGCCAAGATGGCATTAGCCTGGGCTGCTTATTCTGGTACTGATAAGAAAAGGTAAGCAGCTTTACATAGTGGGCATTTTTCAGAGCAAACTAGCAGCTTTATTTACAGAAGCCAAACACAGCTTTATCTTATAAAATGGCATTGTTCAGGTTCTGGCTCTAGGCCAGCTACAGCACAATATCACAGACAGATACATAAGATCCATTATAACCGGGCGTGGTGGCTCATGCCTGTAATTGCAGCACTATGGGAGACCAAGGCAGGCGGATCACTTGAGGCCAGGAGTTTGAGATTAGCCTGGCCAACATGATGAAACCCCAACTCTACTAAAAATATAAAAATTAGTGGAGTATGGTGGCCAACACTTGTAATCCCACTACTCAGGTGGCTGAGTCATGAGAATCGCTTGAACCCAGGAGTGCTTCTCAAGGTAATGAACCATGTCCTATAGTGAAATCAGGAGGTGCGAGGTGGCAACAAGCCAAGATAATGCCATTGCACTTCAGCCTGGGCAACAGAGCAAGACTCTGTCTCCAAGAAAAAGAAAAAAAAAAGATCATTATTATTTGGAGTAATTGTTACAATGAAAACAAGTGAGGAGCATAGAATTGAAAGGGGTGTGGGCTGGGAGAATACCTTTGCTATGTAGGTTGGCATGGAAGGTCTTTCTGCAAAGTTGAGATCTCCTGCCATGCAAGGCTCTGGGGAAAAAGCCTCACAGGAAGTGGTCCCAGCTGTGTAGAGACAAAGTCTTTCAATGGGAGAAACTGGTTCGGGGGAACTGGCACAGGTAAAACTGGCCAAAGAACCAGGAGTTATACAATTAAGACAAATGAAGTGGAGACAGCAGTGATGGCTTTTTTGTAAACAGCACTGTGACATAAATACGCTTTATCTCATTGAAGATGACACCGGTTTTAGCGTGAAGAATGGATGGAACAGAGTGAGATTGGACGGGTTTCCTGATTCTATCAGCACAGAAGACTGATTTCCACCCACCTCCGCTTGTCACACTAGCTGAAACCAGCAGATCACTGCCTGGTTGTCCATCCTACGGAGGGAAATGATCGTCATAGCAACAAAGAAAACACAGCACATTATCTTACCTATATTAATACACAACAAAGAAACATATCACATTACACAGTTTTCTGTTCATGGAGCGTACCTTTTCACGTGGATTGACCCGGTACAATGTGGCCATTTTCCAAAATGTCAGGGCCATTGTCTTAGCTGTGCAAGGACCTGGGAAAGCTTCTTGTTCTTGTGAGCAGGGTGTGAAGCCTCTTTCTAATTATAGCCCTTCTGAATTCCTTGTCCTTTCCTTTAAATAAAGTGTCTAGCCATATGTTCAATGAGTAGTATTCTAAGTTTTATATCTTTCTTCATTTTCTTTGGAATCTGTCTGTGTCAGAGCTTTTTACAGTGTTACTGTAAAAATGTACTGAACTTTGGTTGAGAAAACTGGCTTTTCTGAAGATAAAGCAATTTTTTAAAAGAGGTTGTGTGGGAGTTTGTTTCCTGGTTGCAGAAATAGTGAAATCAGGGCTTTCAACTAATTCTCGACTTAGAATTTAGCTAGCTTTTTAAATGTTGTGTTAGCTATTTTGCCTTGACTTAAACGCATTTCATTTGCAGTTCAAAATCATCTCATGCTTATAAGTAAGGTCATGGAGTATCTCACCCAGAGATAGCCAGAGTTAGAGAACAATAGTGACTAAATAAAACACATTGAATATATACGAGAACAGAAACAGACATAAAGTTTTTTGGTGGGTTGGCGGGAGACAAAGCCTGGCTTTATTGCCCAGACTGCAGTGCAGTGGTACAATCTCAGCTCACTGAAACCTCTGCCTCAAAGGCTCAAGTGATCCTCCTACCTCAACCTCCTGACTACCTGGGACTACAGACATGTACCACCATGTCTGGCTAATTTTTTAATTTTTTTGTAGAGACGAGGGTTTCAACGTGTTGCTCAGGCTGGTCTCAAACTCATGATCTCAAGTAATCCACCCATCTTGGCCTCCAAAGTACTGGGATTACAGGTGTGAGCCATTGCACCTGGCTCAACAGGCATAATTTTTTATTCCTGAATTAAAGCATACTGAGATCAGGAATAGTTTTCAACATACTTATATTGAATAATATAGGGACCAAGCATAAAATACTTAGCTGCTCATTCCGGGAAATCCTTGCCCTAGCAGGTGAGACTGTGAACCAACTGAAATAGGTTGCTTATCGAGATTTGCTTCAAGGCTAAGTGTGGTGGCTCATACCTGCAGTTCTGACACTTTGGGAGGCAAAGGCATAAGGACCACTTGAGGCCAGCCTTTCAAGACCAGCTTGCCGAACAAAGCTCTACAAAAATTAAAAACTTAGCAGGGTGTGGTGGCACCCACCTGTCATCCCCAGCTACTTGAGAAGCTAAGGCATGAGGATCGCTTCAGCCCAATCATAGCTCACTATGGTCAAGTTTTGGAGTCACTGGTTGTGCAGCAATAGCTAACTGACACATACAGCAGACACTGTTTATTGCCTAAAAACATTCATTTCCCTCTACTTCTCAGCTAACAGAATTCAATATATATATATATTTTTGAGATAGGGTCTCCCTCTATTGCAAAGGCTCTATAGAGTACAGTGGTGTGATCACGTCTTACTGCAGCCTCGACCTCTGAGGCTCAAAGGATCCTCTCACCTCAGCCTCCCAAGTAGCTGGGACTACAAGTGTGTGCCACTACCCCTAGCTATTTTTTTTTTTTTAAAGTTCTGTAGAGATGGGGTCCCTCTGTGTTACCCAGGCTGGTCTTGAGCTCCTGGCCTCAAGTGATCCTCCTGCCTGGGCTTCAGAAAGCACTGGGATTACAGGTGTGAGACACCATGCTCAGCAGAATTCAATTCTGTTGAGAATATTTACCCTTATGGCTAGGTAGGTAGTGGCTAATTACATTGCCCCACATAGTCCAGTCTGGCTTCTCATGGGACCACCTCTAAGGACACTATCTTAAGCTCAAAGACGAGCATGTGAATTGAGGTATGCTAATGTGAACCCCAAATATCTGAGGTCTCAGTCAACTTAGGGAGTTTATTTTGCCAAAGTTAAGGATGTGCACCTGTGACAAAGCCTCAGGAGGTCCTCATGACATGTGCCAAGGTAGTCAGGGCACAGCTTGGTTTAACAAATTTTAGGGAGAGCTGGCCGTGGTGGCTAGCATCTGTAATCCCAGCACTTTGAGAGGCCAAGATGGGCGGATCACGAAGTCAGGAGTTCCAGACCAGCCTGACCAACATGGTAAAACCCTGTCTCTACTAAAAATCCAAAAATTAGCCAGGCTAATTCCAGCTATCCAGGAGGCTGAGGCAGGAGAATCACTTGAACCTGGGAGGTGGAGGTTGCAGTGAGCTGAGATCATGCCACTGCACTCCAGCCTGGGCAACAGAGCAAGACTACATCTCAAAAATAAATAAATAAATAAATAAATAAATTTTAGGGAGATATGAGACATCAATCAATGTAAGACATACATTGATTCCATCGAGAAACATGGAACAACTTGAAGCAGGGAGTGGGGGCTTCCAGGTCATAGGTAGACAAGAGACAAATGGTTCCATTCTTTTAAATTTCTGGTTAGCCTTTCTAAAGGTGGCAATCAGACATACATTTATCTCAGCGAGCAGGGGAATGACGTGGAGTTCTGCCTGTCTTTTGTGCACAAGGAAATTCCTTTTGAGGGAAGTATGTGGCTCTTTAAAGTCTTAGTAGCTATCTTTTTGAGGAATAGAATGGGAGGCAGGTTGGCTCTAAGCAGTTCCCAGCTTGACTTTTCCCTTTGGCTTACTGATTTTGGGGTCCCAAGATTTATTTTCCTTTAAAACTGATCAGTTTCTCTCTAGAGTTTTATATATGGAGGCTAGATGTGAAAAAAATTATGGCTGACATGGGGGCTAAGTCGAATTGATTTGTTTTAGAAAAAAAGAGATGAATTTTATATCTGAATATTTTGAAGAAAATTCATGCAGCTTCTACTATCTGCATAATAAATTCACTGCAACAGTGAGCTTAAATGTCATCTCGGCTGGGCTAGGTGGCTCATGCCTATAATCCCAACACTTTGGGAGGCTGAGGGCGGCTGATCACTTGAGGTTGGGAGTTTGAGATCGGCCTGACAAACATGGAGAAACCCTGTCTCTACTAAAAAAAAAAAAATTAGCCAAACATGGTGGTGCATGCCTGTAATCCCAGCTACTTGGAGGCTGAGGTAGGAGAATTGCTTGAACCTGAGAGGCGGAGGTTGCAGTGAGCTGAGATCACACCAGAGTGGGCAACAAGATTGAAACTCCATCTCTAAAAAAAAAGAAAAAAAAGAAAAAAAGTCACCTCCATCAACACACGAACTGCACTACAAGTTAATAGTGAGCCTTCAGACTTTTGGGAAGAGAAATACTATATAAAAATAAGATGATACATAATCATTTTTATGACTACCATTGAAATTTTCTTTTTTGCCTGGATGAAAATAGTTGAAGCAATGGATATTTATAATGAGTAGGAGAATGAACTTGTCTCCAAGGAGATTTAAAATGCTTTTGAAACCCTCTTGATATAGGCCACATTTTATGCATTGTCTTTGAATTCCGTAATTCTGGGCCCGACTTGCCGACTTGCCTCACATCATTATTTTAGACTAAAGCTCCATCTTCTGGAGAAGAAATGACATATAACAACTGCTCAACATGTTGACTAACAGTCAAACTTAATTTGGAAGTTCCTGAGATGGTGTCTTTCTTAGTCATCTGAATGATTTCTCATTGGCAGCTCATTTTTCCTCCTATGGAAAGAATGTCATCTCAGCGGGGCATGAAAGAGAGATGGAAGCTATTGATCACCTTCCCATTCTTGAGGAGAGATTCATAGCATACTTTGATTTTTATGTTTATGGTTTCTGCAGCAGGAGACTGATTGGAATAATTTCCCTTCCCTCTGCATGTTCCTCGTATCATTGAATTTGTACTGGGTATTATTTTCATATTCTCTAGAGAAATCTATTTATCTGTAGCTCTTGCTATATTTTATTCATGTGGTCTATTCTGAAGCTCCTTTTTGAATGCAAATATTTTATTTTATTTTGAGACAGGATCTTGCCCTGTTGACCAGGTTGGAGTGCAGTGACATAATCAGCTCACTGCTACCTCAACCTCCTGGGCTCAAGCGATTCTCCCATCTCAGCCTCCTGAGTACCTGGGAATACAGGCATGCTAGCACGCCTGGCTCATTTTCGTATTTTTTTGTAGAGGTGGGGTTTTGCCTTGTTGCCTAGGCTCCTGGGCTCAAGTGATCCTCCTTCCTCAGCCTCCCAAAGTGCTGAGATTATAGGTGTGAGGCACCGCGGCCAGCCTGAATGCAAGTATTTTAAGGGTTTAGGTTAATGGTATATTTTTTAGAGATTCAAAAACGGTCACTTTATTGTTGTTGTTTTTTTAATAAACTAAATGTTTTAAGAATAGTTTTGGCCAAGTATAGTGGCTCACGCCTGTAATCCCAGCACTTTGGGATGCCAAGGCGGGTGGATCACTTGAGGTCAGGAGTTTGAGACCAGCCTGGACAACATGGAGAAACCCTGTCTCTACTAAAAATACAAAAATTAGCTGGGTGTGGTGGTAGGTGCTTGTAATTCCAGCTACTAGGGAGGCTGAGGCAGGAGAATCACTTGAAGCCGGAGGTGGAGGTTGCAGTGAGCCAAGATCATGCCACTGCACTGCAGCCTGGGCAGCAAGAGTGAAACTCAATCTCAAAAAAAGAAAAAAAAAAAGAAAGAAAGAAAAAAGAAAGAAAGAACATTTTTATATTTAAAAAAAATTGTGAAGGCAATACAGCGTCCTCATACACCCTGACTCAGTTTCCCCTATTAGCTTACATTAATTTGGTGCATTTGTTACAATCAATGATCTAATATTGATGCAGTGATGCATCATTAACTAAAGCCCATACTTTATTCAGATTTCCTTAGTTTTTATCATGTGACAGTTTTCTGTTCCAGGATTTCATCCAGGATACCAATTACATTTAGTTGTCATGTCTCCTTAGGGTCTTCTTGGCTGTGACAGTTTCTCAGAATTTCTTTGTTTTTGATGACAGTTCTGAGAAGTACTGGTCAGGCAATTTGCAGCACGACCCTTTACTGAGATTTGTCTGATGTTTTTCTCATGATTATACTGAGGTTATAGATTCTTGGAAGGAAGATGATAGAGGTAAAATGCCATTTTTATCACGTGATACCAGCGAATACTGTTGACATGACTTATGATGGTTGATGTTGACCTTGATCACCTGGTAGAGGTCATGTTTATCAGGTTTCTCACTGTAGAGTTGCTCTCTCCCTCCCTGTGTGCTCTTTGTAAGGAAGTCACTCTGAGGAGTCCACACTTAAGGCATGGGGAGTTATGCTCCACCTCCTTTTTCATGTTTATTTTCAGAGTCAGGGTGTCACTTTGTGGCCCAGGCTGGAGTGCAGTGGTGTGATCATAGCTCACTGCAGCCTTGATCTCCTGGCCTCAAGGATCTTCTTTCCTCAGCCTCCTGAGTAGTTGGGACTACAGGTGCATGCCCTGTAGAATAATATTTAAATTTTTTGTAGAGATGGGATCTCACTATGTTGCCCAGGCTGGTCTTAAACTCTTGGGCTTGGGTGATCCTTCCGCCTTGGCCTTCCAAAGCACTGGGACTATAGGCATGCACCATTGTGCCTAGCTGATCCTAGCATGTTGGGAGGATCAAATATAAAATATATATAAAGAGAAACCCTAGATGTTGTTTCATTCTCATGCAAACCAGTGGCCAGTGGCATGCTAGTAAATATTTAAAAACCTCAGTCTAGTCATGAGAAAACATCAAATTAAGGGACATTCTACAAAATAACAGATCAATATTCCTCAAAATGTCAAAATGGTGAGAAATAAAGGAAGACTGAGAAACCATCACACATTGGAGGAGACCAGGAAGATATAACTAAATGTAAAGTGGGGCCCCAATTGGATTTTTTTTTTCTTGAGTCAGAGTCTCATTCTGTTGCCCAATCTGGAGTGCAGTGGTGCGATCTTGGCTCACTGCAACCTCCACCACCAGGGCTCAAGTGATTCTCCTGCCTCATCTTTCCGAGTAGCTGGGATTATAGGCACCTGCCACCATGCCCTTTTAATTTATTTGTAGTTTTAATAGACACAGGGTTTCACCATGTTGGCCAGGCTGGTCTCAAACTCCTGGCCTCAAGTGATCTACCCACTTCGGCCTCCCAAAGTGTTGGGATTACAGGTGTGAACTACTGCACCCAGCCCCAACTGGATTCTGAAGTGGGGAAGTGTCCCAGAATAAGCCAGTGTGGCATAAAAATTGTTTTGAGCTGAGGGCATTTGAGTTTCTGAAGTCTCTTATCTGCCTAAGAGCAGAGACTACCAAAAGAGTATAAAAGAACTCAATTGTCATAAATCTCATCGCTGGGAGCAACTTCAATATTCCCTGAGACAGAAGTCAGCAACACACCAAAGCAGACACTGTCACAAAATCTCTCCTATCCCCCATCTAGTCTCCTAAGTACTCATTTATCTTTCCAAAACATAATTTGTTTTTCCATAAGTGCCCTTTCTTTCCTTCTCCTTCATCTACATTTTCTTTTTTTTCTTTTTTTTTAAGATGGGGTCTTCCTCTGTCACCCATACTGGAGCGCAGTGGTGCGATCATAACTCACTGCAACCTCGAGCTACCGGGTCAAGCAATCCTCCTATCTCAGTCTCCCAAATAGCTAGGACTACAGGTGTGCACCATCATGCCCAGCTAATATATATACATGATATATATAATTTTTTTTTTCTGTAGTGACAAGATCTCACTTTGCTGCCCAACCAAGCTGGTCTTAAACCCCTGGGCCCAAGTGATCCTTCTGCCTCAGCCTCTTAAAGTGTTGGGTCACTTCACCTATTAAGATGATTTATAAGTCCCAACTTTTTTTTTTTTGTTTGTTTGAGACAGAATCTCACTCTGTTGCCCAGGCTTGAGTGCAGTGGTGTGTATCTGGCTCACTGCAACCTCTGCCTCCTGGGTTCAAGCGATTCTCCTGCCTCAGACTCCTGAGTAGCTGGGATTACAGGTGCCCGTCACCATGACTGGCTAATGTTTTGTATTTTTAGTAGTGATGGGGTTTCACCATGTTGGCCAGGCTGGTCTCGAACTCCTGGTCTCAAGTGATTCACTGGCCTTAGCCTTCCAAAGTGCTGGGATTACAGGCCACGTCTGGCTATAAGCCCCAAATTCTAACCACTCCACTGAGTCACATTTTCTTTTCTGTGAACTCCCATGTGCATACATACACAGGGAAATAAAAATGTCTTTTCTCTTGTTAGTACGTCTTTTGTCAGTTTAATGTACACACCCTGTCACTGAAAATAAGGGGGCAGAGGAAATATTTTTCCTCCCAGAAGGCAGAAAAGAACATTAATGGAAAAACTGGTGAAAAATGAATAAGGTCTGCAGTGAATGGTCCCAGTGCTAATTTTTTGGTTTTGATGATTGTAAGACCTTAACATTAGGGAAACTTAGATGAAGAGTACACAGGATGATCTGTGCTAGCTTTGCAACTTTCTGATAAATCTAAATTATTCCAAAATTTAAAAATTTAAAACAGGCCAGGTGTGGTGGCTCATGCTTGTAATCCCAGCACTTTTTGGGAGGCCAAGGTGGGTGAATCATGAGGTCAGAAGTTTGAGACCAGCCTGGCCAACATGGTGAAACCCCGTCTCTACTAAAAATACAAAAAATTAGCCAGGCATGGTGGCGGGCACCTGTAATCCTACCTACTCAGGAGGCTGGGGCAGGAGAATCACTTGAACCCAGGAGGTAGAGGTTGTAGTGAGCCAAGATTGAGCTACTGCACTCCAGCCTGGTGACAGTGCAAGACTCCATCTCAAAAAAAAAAAAAAATTACAGCAACAACACCATCAAACAACATAGGCCTTGAAGCCAGCCTACACTCAATTTATTTTTATTTATTTATTTTTTGAGATGGAGTCTTGCTCTGTTATCCAGGATGGAGTGCAATGGTGCAATCTTAGTTCATTGCAACCTCCACCTCCTGGGTTCCAGTGATTCTTCTGCCTCAGCCTCCTGAGTAGCTGGGATTACAGGCACCCACCACCACATCTGGCTAATTTTTGTATTTTTAGTAGAGACAGATTTTGCCATGTTGGCCAGGCTGGTCTCAAACTCCTGACCTCAGGTGATCCACCTGCCCTGGCCTACCAAAGTGCTGGGATTACAGGTGTGAGCCACTGTGCCCGGCCTGGATTGATTGATTGATTTTGAGATGGAGTCTTGCTCTTGTTGCCCAGGCTGGGGTGCAATGGTATAATCTTGGCTCACCACAGCCTCCGCCTCTGGGGTTCAAGCAGTTCTCCTGCCTCAGCCTCCTAAGTAGCT
Source organism: Sapajus apella (assembly GCF_009761245.1). NCBI lineage: Eukaryota > Metazoa > Chordata > Mammalia > Primates > Cebidae > Sapajus > Sapajus apella. Next base: position 7,356,397 of record NW_022437039.1, on the reverse strand, counting down.
GGGATTACAGGTGCCTGCCACCACACCAGGCTAATTTTTGTATTTTTAGTAGAGACAAGGTTTCTTCATGTTGGCCAGGCTGGTCTCAAACTCCTGACCTCAGGTGATCTGCTTGCCTTGGCCTTCTAAAGTGCTGCAATTACAGGCGTGAGTCACTGCACTCAGCCTATTTTTATTTTTATTTTGCTGGATACCATTGATTGAAATCTCACTCTGGATTTAAATCTTGATCACTCCACAGATTTATAATGGGAAATAATGGGCTGAGTGAACCCAGGGCAAGTTAATCTCACTCTTGCCACCAACAGTTTCCACCACCAAAACCTGGATGGGATGGTGATGATGTGAGCCACCTCACAAGGGTGTGGTGATGCATTTGTGTGTAAAGCTTGTAATAAGTATATTCCAATGTTCAGCAGAGCCATAACCATCGCGTCTGCTTTTTTGGCCTCTTCTATTTGTGCTGGGCCGGGGAGAGGCACAGGGCCCCGAGGCCAGTCTCTGGCAGGGTCTCCCGTACCTAGAGGTCACCTTGCTCTAAGAAGAGAGGTTTGATGGAAAACTGAATTCGTCTTTTGTCTCTTAAAACAGAGGGAGGACTGGGCAAGGTGCCTGTAATCCCCCCTATGTTGGAAGGCTGAGGTGGGCAGATTGCTTGAGTTTAGGAGTTTGAGGCCAGCTTAAGCAACATGGCAAAACCCCATCACTACAAAAAATTTAAAAATTAGCGGGGCATGGTGGCTCATGCCTATAGTACCAGCTACTTGGGAGGCTGAAGTATGAGGATTGCTTGAGCCCAGGAGGTTGAGACTGCAGTGAAAGCTGTGATTTTACCACTGCACTCCAGCCTGAGCGACAGAGTAAGACCCTGTTTCAAAAAAAAAGGAAAGAAAAAGAAAAAAAGAAACCAGAGGAGGTGGTTCAGGCCAAGAAAATGATGCCTTTACTCCTGTTACTCTTCTTTCTGTACCCAGACAAAAATCACTCATCCTCAAGGACACTTATCTGTGTTTATTGTATTCTTCAGTTTCTCTGTGACCTTGAACGGCTGTGTTTTTGGAAGGAGAAGCCCAGTGCTCTGACCGCTGTCTGTCTTCAGCTAATGCTGCAGTCAGGCTGCTCCTGGCCCCAGCGGAAAGAAGCAGCCAGTTTGATGGGGTCCATTTGATTCAATCTATTTCATGCAGCCATGGGGAAAGGACGGCCTGGGAAGACAGTATACAAAAGAGAATCAGGAAGCCAGAGTTGGGATTTGTCTCCAGATTTGGAAATTCTTTTGTCTCAATCACCAATATGCTAAAAGGTCTTTTGGGTATCTTTGAGGATGAAATGGAAAGAGAACTTCAGAGTCAGGAAGTTGGAATTCTGTTCTAAAGAGTTATGAGGTCAGCTGGGTAAGGTGGCTCACGTCTGTAATCCCAGCACTTTGGGAGGCTGACATGGGTAGATCACCTGAGCTCAGGAGTTGGAGACCAGTCTGGCCAATATGGTGAAACCCCATCTCTACTAAAAATACAAAAATCAGCCAGGTGTGGTGGTGGGTGCCTGTAGTTTCAGCTACTCAGGAGGCTGACAGAGAAGAATTGCTTGAACTCAGGAGGCAGAGGTTGCAGTAAGCCAAGATCACGCCACTGCACTCCAACCTGGGCAACAGAGTTAGACTCCATCTCAAAAAAAAAAAAAAAAAAAAGAATTAAGAGGCCTTGGGAGAGTTAGCAACCTTCTCTGGACCTATGGGGAGGTGATACTGAAAAATATTCATTAAATAATCTGCTAAATGACTCACATCACTGAATGAGCGAGATAACTCTATAAGGTAGACATTACACCAATAATCAACCACCAGCACCAATGGCAAGATTAATGACACCAGCAGTTATGTATGTTTTAACTGTCACTATTGTTAGGGCGGGAAAAGCAGAAGGAACAGAGGGAGGCGGCTCTGTGGCAACACAAACAAAAGACCTGCTGAGGGGCATACCAGCTAGTGCCGGAGCCCATCCCTGATTATAAACTCGGGTAATTATAGGTCAGGGCGGGACAGGTCTGGGCTTGCGGCAAAAGGGAGCATGCAGTGTGGTTAGCTGCTGCTAAGGAGGGAATTTCCTGGGGTGAGGTGGTTAGGCCTGGACTTCTACGGCAGGGTATTTCTCACGGCCGAGTCCTAGTGGAATTTTCCACTCTGACTCGCAAAACGGCAGGGGTTTGCAACATGGTGCAGCTTGGGATAACAACTATGTGCTGTGCAGTAGAAACGCTAAGTGCCTAGACACAACCCTTGGCCACTCAAAATCTGTAAGGGAAGAAACACAGACAAGTTGTGGTCTAATGAAAAATATTTGGTTTTTGGCCAGGCGTGGTGCTCATGCATGTAATCCCAGCACTTTGGGAGGCCAAGGTAGGATGATCACTTGCAGTCAGGAGTTTGAGACCAGCCTGGCCAACATGGCAAAACCCTGTCTCTACTAAAAATACAAAAATTAGCCAGGCATGGTGGTCCGTGCCTGTGATCCCAGCTATTTGGGAGGCTGAAGCAAGAGAATCACTTGAACCCAGAAGGCGGAGGTTGCAGTGAGCTTAGATTGTGTCATTGCACTCCAGCCTGGGCGACAAGAGTGAAACTCCATCTCGAAAAAAAAGAAATATTTGGTTTTTGTCCCCAGTTCTTGGTAGTGGGCTCCTAAAACCCTTAGAATTTTCTGAGTGATGGGAATGTCTTTTTTTTTTTTTTTTTTTTAGAGACAGAGTCTCACTCTGTTCCCCAGGTTGGAGTGCACAGGTGTGATTTTGGCTCACTGTGACCTCTGCTTCCCAGGCCCAAGCTGGTCTGGAACTCCTGAACTCAAGCCATCTTCCTGCCTTGGGCTCTCAAAGTGTTGGGATTACAGGCGTGAGCCACTGTGCCTGGCCTTGAGTGTCTTTTGTTATCCATAAGGAATCCTTTTCCATCACACCTGAGTTTATGCTAATAATGTGACTTAGAGTGGGTTTCCTATATAGCTTCAGGATGGGGTTGGTCATCAGAAGACCAACAAAGGCCACCTGCAATGGCTTACACCCGTAATCTCAGTACTTTGAGTGGCTCAGGTAGGAGGGTCACTTAGGCCCAGGAGTTCCAAACCAGCCTGGGTAAGATAGGGAGACCCTATCTCTACAGAAACTAATAAATTAGCTAGGCATGATGGTGCACATCTGTAGTTTCGGATACCTGAGAGGCTGAGGAGGGAGAATAATTTAAGCCCAAACAATAAGGCTGCAGCGAGCTATACATAATCGTGACATTGCCTTCTAGCCTGGGTGACCAAACAAGACCTTGACTCAAAAAAGAAAAAAAAAAAAAAGGCAAGTTTAAACAGCTGAAGATTGAATTTGGGAATAACTATTGAACAATGAGGTTTGGGAAGCTTCTAGATGGGTGGACACACTTCTAAATGGGTGAACACAGTGCTGGGAGGCTGGTGTGCCCAGAAAGTGCAAGAAACTTTCATGCATGCCCCCTCATCACCCAATACCTGTCCTGTACATCTCTTCTATCTGGCTGTCCCCGAGTTATGGCTTTTTTTTTTTTTTTTTTGAGAGTCTTACTCTGTCACCCAGGCTGAAGTGTAGTGGCATGATCTCGGCTCACTGCAACCTACACTTCCTGGGTTCAAGTGATTCTTGGATTACAGGTATCATCCACCACAACTGGCTGATCTTTTTTTGTATTTTAGTAGAGACAGGGTTTCCTCCTGTTGGTCAGGCTGGTCTTGAACTCCTGACCTCAAATGATCTGCCCATGTTTTGATTTTTTGTTTGAGACTGGGTCTCATTTTGTCACACAGGCACTCCAGCCTGATTACAGCTCACTGCAGCCTTGACCTCCTGGGCTCATGCAGTCCTCCTACCTCAGCCTCCCAAGTAGCTGGAACTACAGGCAGGCGCCAACACACCCAGCTAATTTTTGTATTTTTTGTAATGATGGGGTTTCGCCATATTATCCAGACTGGTCTCAAACTCCTGAGCTCAAGACGTCTGCCCATCTCAGCCTCCCAAAGTGCCAGGATTACAGGCGTGAGCCACTGCACCCAGCCTGAAATAAAACATTCTTTATAAAAAAATTAAAGCACCCTGTCTCTACAAAAAAATACAAAATTTAGCTGGGCGTGGTGGCACATGACTGCAGTCTCAGCTACTCGAGAGGTGAGATGAGACAATTGAGTGAGCCCAGGAGGGCAGGGCTACAGTGAGCCATGATTGTGCCACTGTATTTCAGCCTGGGTGACAGAGCAAAACCCTGTCTCAAAAAGAAAAAAAAAAAAAAAAAAGAAAGAAAAAGAAAAAAAATCAAACTGGCCAAGTATGGGGGCTCACACCTGTAATCTCAGCACTTTGGGAGGCTGCAGTGGGAGAGTTGCTTGAACCCAGGAGTTTGAGACCAGCCTGGGCAACAAAGCTAGATCCTGTTTCTACAAAAAAACATAAAAAAATTTGCTAGGCATCATGGTGCATGCCTGTGGTCCCAGCTACTTGAGAGGCTGAAGCTGAAGGATTGTTTGAGCCCAAGAGTTCCAGAACAGCCGAGGCAACACACCAAGACCCTGTCTCTGTAAAAAATAATAATTAAGGCCAGGTGTGGTGGCTCATGCCTGTAATCCCAGCACTTTGGGAGGCCGAGGTGGGGTTGGATCATCTGAGGCCCGGAGTTTGAGATGAGCCTGGCCAACATGGTGAAACCCTGTCTCTACAAAAATACAAAAATTAGCCAGGCATAGTGGTGGGCGCCTATAATCCTAGCTACTCTGGAAACTGAGGCAGGAGAATTGCTTGAACCTGAGAGGTGGAGGCTGCCGTGAGCCAAGATCACGTCATTGCACTCAAGCCTGGGGGACAAGAGCGAAACTCTGTTTCAAATAATAATAATAATAATAATAATAATAATAATTTTTAAAAAGGAGACAGGATCTCGTTCTATCGCGTAGGCTAGAATGATGCAGTGGCACGATTATAACTCACTGCAACCTCTACTTCCCAGACTCAAGCGATGCTCCCTCCTCAGCCTCCTAAGTAACTGAGACTATAGGCACATGCTACCACACTTGGCTAATTTTTAGATTTTATACACACAGGGTCTCATTATGTTTCCCAGGCTGATCTCAAACCCCTGCCTCAAGTGAGCCTCCCATCTCAGCCTCCTAAAGTGTTGCAGTTACAGGTGTGAGCCACTGCACCAGGCCAGGACATTTGGAATACAAATGTTTAGATAAGAATTATATCAGCATGGCTGAATTATCAATGAGAAAGCATTATCCAAAGTAAACTCCACTAAGCCAGTCTGATTCTGTGATCAGTTACCTACGTGGGTCAATTAAACTATTCTAATTTTCCCCAAACTTAAAAAACTTTAATTTATCAAAATTGGTGGCATGGAATCAATTGCTTTTCTTTATTTGATCTACTTTCTCCTCATATTGCATATACTAATTATAATTTACTATTGATTTCATTTTGAGACCATTATTTCAGCTAAGTCCTATTTTCCTGGAATAAATTCTCAAAGATACACATTTAGTGAAGGAAATTAAAATGTTCTGTCAATTTTTAGCTAGAAGCAAATTTGACCCTGTGATGTTTAGTTGTTTTGCTGTTAATTTGCGTTGATAATTTATAGCTGGAGTGTTCATTATTAATTGAATCAAAGAGTAATAGTTTGCATTTATGTCTTAGTTGATGAGATGAGAAAATTGTAAGGTGTTTTGTTAGGTAGAGAGACCGGAAGAGATAGAAATGGAGTAAAATAGGGAAGGAGTGGGGAGAGGAGAGTGGAGAGAAGGAAAGACAGGGGGGAGGGGGGAGAGAGAGACAGAGAGAGAAAGAGAGAGAGAGAGAGAGAGAGAGAGAGAGAGAGAGAGAGAGAGAGATGTGGCGGTCCAGTGGAAGCCAGAGAGGATGGAAATGGGACTATGTTGGCCAGTCACAGTGGCTCATGCCTGTAATCGCTGTGGGAGGCCAAGGCGGGCAGATCACCTGAGATCAGGGGTTCAAGACCAGCCTGGCCAACATCATGAAACCCTGTGTCTATTAAAAGTACAAAAATTAGCTGGGCGTGGTGGCACCCGCCCATAGTCCCAGCTGCTTGGGAGGCTGAGTTAGGAGCATAGCTTGGACCCGGAAGGCAGAGGTTGCAGTGAGTCGAGATCGCGTCACTGCACTCCAGCCTGGGTGACAGAGGAGACTGTCTCAAGAAAACAACAAACAAACAAAAATGGTCTATGTTGAAATGAGGGCTGAAGAGAGGTAGAAAGAAAGGGATACACTAAGGACCAAATATCCTCCAAGTTCCAATGGTGGCTCCAAACCCATTCCTAGCTAGCATGTCTGGGATTTTAATACTAACAGTCAGGGTTCTCTTTTCCTATCTCAGATGTCTTCTTCTCCTTATATATCAATTTTACTCTATTCAGATTGCAATTAGCCATCTCTGGGAAGCTGGGATGTGCCCTCCTCCCCACCACCAGTAACTTCCAGGCCCTACATTTCACAGGCCACCACATATGGCTATGCAAGTTACTCAGTGCACAACTCAACTTGCATACATTTATGCAGTGATTCTTACTGTTCTTTTCCCCCTGGTTCCAAATCATATAGTTCTAAGGAAGGACTCTGATTGGCTTAGCAAGGGCCACATGTCCATCTTTTGACCAATCTCTGTGGCCAAGGAGTGTGATATTATGATTGGCTCATCTTATATGAAGATATTAAATTCATATGGAAGGAAGTGGTGGCTCTAATTTTCTCAAGAAGAGAAAGAACAAGGAATAATAATAATAATCTGTTTTTGGGCTGAGCACAGTGGCTCACTCCTATAATCATAGTGCTTTGGGAGGTTTGAGGTGGAAGGATTGCTTGAGCCTGGGCCATCAAGGCTGCAGTGAGCTGTAATTGTACTCCAGTCTCCAGGGTGACAGAGCGAGATCCTAACTCTTAAATCAATAAAATGAATGAATGAATAAATAAGTTAAAAGAAAATAACAATCTGTTAACTAGGGTTCCATAATAATTGGTTATATAAAGGGGAATTGCAATGGCCCAATCTCCACCTCCCAGGTTCCGGCTCATGGCAACTTCCACCTCCCAGGTTCAAGTGATTCTCCTGCCTCAGCCTCCAGAGTAGCTAGGATTACAGGCATGTACCACCATGCCTGGCTGACTTTGGTATTTTTAGTAGAGAGAGGGTTTCACCATGTTGGTCAGGCTGGTCTTGAAGCACACTGGGCCCCAAATTCTTTCTTGGGCAAAGTCAAAGAATGCTCTCTTGGGGTCTGGATCAGGACCTCTTTCTGGTAACAATCTTGTTGTTGGTTGTCCTGGTCATACTCTGAGATTGGTTCTATTTTTATCCCCATTTTATGGATGAGACAAGTAAGGCTCTGAGTGGTTAAGTGACAGGCTCCTTGGCCTTCCTGGTTCTCCAAGTACTTGGGAAAAGCTGGGTTGAAAGGCCAAAATAAACTAAATTAAATTAATTTTTTTTAAGTGACATGTTCCTGATTACAGAGCTAAGAAGTGTTTAGACCCGGTGCTCAAAACCAGACTTTCCACCTGGCATGATGGCTCACACTTGAAGTCCCAGCTATCTGGGAGGCTGAGGTAGGAGAATCGCACGAAACTGGGAGGTGGAGGTTGCAGTGAGCTGAGATTGTGCCACTGCACTCCAGCCTGGGCAACAGAGCAAGACTCCATTTAAAAAGATAAAAAATGGCCAGGCATGGTGGCTCACACCTGTAATTCCAGCACTTTGGGAGGCCGAGGTGGACAGATCACTTGAGGTCAGGAGTTCAAGACCAGCCTGGCCAACATGGTGAAACCCCATGTCTATTAAATACAAAAATTAGCCAAGTGTGGTGGTGTGCGCCTGTAATCCCAGTTAATTGGGAGGCTGAGGCAGGAGAATCTCTTGAACCCAGGAGGCAGAGGTTGCAATGAGCCAAGGTCACACCACTGTACTCTAGCCTGGGTAACAGAGCAAGACTGTTTCAATTTTAAAAATAATAATAATAATAAAAATAAAAAGGGGCTCACATTCCTCAGATAAAAATCATTTTGTTATTCAGTAATAATGCTCACAGTAAAGGCAGACAATCACCTGTGCAGAGCACATACTCCAAATAGCAGTGGCTTACAAATGCAAAGATGCAAGTGTATTTCTCTCTCCAAAGAAGTCCAACTGCTTTTACAAGTTCTACTTCACAAAGCTGTCAGGAGCCCAAGATCCTTTCATCTCATTGTGTCTTCATCTCTAAGGTATTGTGCTGGCTCCCATGGTCCAAGGCTCACATTCCAAACTTTAGGCAGAGAAAAATGACACAAGGAAGGAATACACGATATTGTAAGGCATCAATGAACTGGGAAGATGTCCATGGCTCTTCTCATCGCCCATTGGACAAAATGTGGTCACATGGACACACCTTTTAACAAAGGAGGGTGGGTAATGTAGTTTTCATTCTGGGAAGTCATCTATAATAAGAAACTGTTTGGTTTCTGATTATCAAAGAGAATAGCCAGATGCTGTGGCTCAAGCCTGTAATCCCAGCACTTTGGGGAGCTGAGGTGGGTAGATCACTTGAGGTCAGGAGTTTGAGACCAGTCTGGCTTACATGGTGAAACCTCATCTCTACTAAAAATACAAAAATTAGCCAGGTGTGGTGGTGTGTGTCTGTAATCCCAGTTACCCAGGAGGCTGAGTCAGGAGAATCACTTGAATGCAGGAGGCAGAGGTTGCAGTGAGTGGAGATTGTATTACTGCACTCCAGCCTGGGTGATAGAGCCAAACTCTGTCTCAAAAAAAAAAAAAAAAAAAAGAAAAGAAAAAAGAATAGCTTTTAGAGAACAGCAAGCAGTTTGTGCTATGGTTAGGTAATCAAATATTTGACAATTTCCAGATCTGATGATTTTATTGATTCCGTAGGAGCTTCTGTAAAATAATTTTGCTTTGTTTTGTTGTGAGACAGTCTTGCTCTATCACCCAGGCTGGAATGCAGGGGCTTCACTTTGGCTCGCTGCAACCTCTTCCTCCTGTGTTCAAGTGATCCTCATGCCTCAGTCTGCCAAGTAGCTGAGACTAAAGGCGTGCACCACCATGCCCAGCTAATTTTTGTATATATATATTTTTTTTATTAGAGATGAGGTTTTGTCATGTTGGCCAGGCTGGTCTTGAACTTCTGGCCTCAAGTGATTAGCCCACCTGGGCCTCCCAAAGTTCTGGGATTACAGGAGTCAGCAAGTGTGTCCAGCCTTGTATTTCTTTTAAAATAACGAGAACTAGTTAATAAAAATAAGTGAGCTCCTGGCCTTGATACAAAAGCATACAATTTACTGTTGGAAAGACATTTAGAAGAAATTCAGCACAATCCAAGCCAAGATATATTATCAAATGGAAAAAAGCAGTTGAAGACTCATTTGACTACTATGATCCTGTTTGAGTTTTAAAATTATATATAGGATATAAATATATCTATGTAGGTGTGTATTTAGAAAAATAGAGCTACATAAAAGAGAAAAAATTAGAGAAGCACACATCACATTGTAAATTGCAGTTATCCCTTGAGTTTAGAAATGTGGAGGAGTTGCACTATTTTATTTATTTCTGTAATGATTTTATTATGATATTGACTCGTATTTTAATAAGCAGAAAAAACAACGTAGATAAAAATGGAAAGATTCCAAGTAGTGTTTTAATTCCTTCTGTAACAGTTCTGGCACCCAGACTCTGAGTAAATAATTTCAATAGAGAATTCATTCATTCACTGAAGAAGCGTATACAAAAATATGGCCATTGTGCTGGGTCCTGAAAATACAATGATGCAATATGTCCAAAAAGGTCTTCGTATTGGAGCCCCCAAGTAGTGAAACTAGGGAAAGATGAAGGAGATAGGCAAGGAAGAAGAGAACAAAGAGGTGAGTACTGTTACCAGCGGTCTCACCTGTCACATGCTTGGTTATAGCTCCAGCATTTTATTTTGCTTTTGAAATAGGGTCTTGCTCTGTCACCCAGGCTGGAGTGTAGTGGTGTGATCTTGACTCACTGTGGCTTTGACCTTCCAGTCTCAGGCAGTCCTCCCACTCCAGCCTCCCAAGTAGCTGAGACCATAGGTGTGTGCCCCCACTCCTGGTTAATTTTTTTTTTTTTTTTTTTTTTTTTTTTTTTTTTTTTTTTGTAGAGACAGAGTTTCGCCATGTTGCCCAGACTGGTTGTGAACTCCTGGTCTCAAGCAATCATCCATGCCTCGAACTCCTTAAGTGCTGGGATTATAGCTGTGAGCCATTGAGCCCGGCCTTGCCCTAGCATTTCGGCTAGTGGCTAAAACATAGATGCTCACTAAACTTGTTCAACAAATCAGTAATAGAGGAGGAAGAAATAGTGAATAATCTGATATGTTAGACAGAATGGTCATTCCAGCAGCAATGTAAGGAAGAATCAGAGACAGTTTAGAGGAAGCCAGTGGTGATGTCAAATGGAATTGTGGCCATAGGGAGAATGCAGAACTCAATCTCTGGAAGAGGAATAGAAAAGAGAAGCCATAGGCTGAGCATGGTGGCTCACACCTGTAATCCCAGCACTTTGGGAGGCCAAGGCAGGTGGATCACCTGAGGTCAGGAGTTCGAGACCAGCGTCACCAACATGGTGAAATCCCATCTCTACTAAAAATACAAAAATTAGCTGGGCATGGTGGTTTGTGCCTGTAATCCCAGCTACTTGGGAAGCTGAGGCAGGACAATCGCTTGAACCTGGGAGGCGGAGGTTGCAATAAGCTGAGATTATGCCATTGCACTCCAGCCTGGACAACAAGAGCAAAACTTAGCCTAAAAAAAAAAAAAAAAGAAGAATCTATAATTTCTAGTTCTTAGGCTGTCCATCTTTTATCTTGTACCTTCCACTCATTGGTACTTTGCTACATAAACAAAGGTTTTATGCTGTTCTGGTGATTAGAGAGTTCATAATAATTATGTTAATTTCATTTGGTTCTCTTGAAATTAGTCTAGATATGAGATTTCATTTGGTGTACCTTTTATTCAATTATACTGCGCTGGCTTTGATGATGCAAAACACAAAATAGTTAATTATCAATTATAACAGGACATTTACATAATTACCAAGCAGACCCAAATTTAGTTCATCCTTTTAAAATGAACTTCAAAAGGTAGCTTTGAGTTTCCTTATGATTTTCTTTACTTCCCTAATTTCCTTACAATAAAATTGTATTACCCTTATAATGGTATTTTTTTAAAAGTAGACTGAAAAGTAAATCAATCATAGATTTAACTTTTCCTGTTCTAATCACTCAAAAGTTTTGGGGCAATTGAGTATCACCAACTGAAGCGAAAAAACAAAAAGAATTTTCCCTGCTACCACAAAAGAAAAGAGACCATTTCCCGCTCCTCTTCTTAGAGTATTTCTGAGAGAAACCTAGTGGTCATAAATTCTTACTTTAATCTTTTGGTGTGTCTATAAATCTCTTCAGAGGCAAGTAAGCCTCTTGCCAGCTTTACAACCCAGAAACATTTTTTCAAAGTTCTGGGATTTATTCACTTTGAAATGTAAATGTCTGCGAAAACAATATCTTGGTCACCCAGTCACTGTGGGCACCTTTCTCTGAACTAGCAGAAGTGATCAAAGAAGTTTTACTAACTTTCCAGTCCACTTCAAGCTCAGGTTTTTTCACCATTGTTGGAAGTCAGAGACTGAAACCCCAAAAAAAGTCACTTAAATGGGCTGAACTGAGGAAGACCCAAGGTCTCTCTGACCTCACCCCACTTACTTCTTGTCGCTCAATCCTCTGTGTCTCCTAAACCCACAGGATGAAGTTGTTCTCTGAAGTTCCCTTATCTACTTAAAGTCCTATTGGATACAATGAGTTCTAAATTTCTCTTCAAAGCATCAGTATGTCAGTATGTTCAGTTCTTTGTCCTTCATTTTAAAGTTTAACTTCCTCGTAGTTTCAGTAAACAATCTTTTCCACCAGTTGTAATCAGTAGTTCACATCTGTTCTCCTGGTCATCTGCTTTATCCTGACTCACCCTGATCACCTTCTCTGACCTCAATCACTCCTGGTCACCTGCTCTGACCTGATTCTCCTTTAGTTACCTGTTCTGTAACTGTCTTCCTACCAAACTGCTCACCCTGCCTCTCTGGCTTACTCTTCTCCTTCCTTTAAAATAGCCAATCAGAATTAGCTTAGACTGTGTGGTCCAACCGTAGCTAATAAGGGAATGTCACAGCAGTAGAGGCAACCTGCATCAAGGATAAGAGCCCCTTCCCCTCCCCTTTTCGGGTTTGTGCTCACCATTGCTCCATCTGTGAAATGCACCCTTCTATAGAAGTAAATTGCCTTGCTGAGAAAAATCTATATTTGAGTGCTACTTCTTCGGCAGCACCAAAAATTTACATATAACAGTCCAGACCGGCAAAAGAAGAAAACAATGACCCCTGGTCCCTGAGTTTTCATTAACTAAACTCACATCACAGAAAGACTGAAGTCTGCCAACACACCTGAACAGACTTGTCACAAACCATTTTCTGTTCTGCAGACCCAACAGACTTTGTCCCAGGCCATTGTATATTCTCTAAGACCATTGATTTCCCCTAAAAATCTTTTGCTACCCTCCTACAATCATACACATTTCCCCATGCTCCTTTCTCCTAAGAAGTCAGATATAGAAGCATCTGTAGCCCTTTAGGATATTAGACCATCACTCTGGGATCCTTCCCAGCGCATGCTAATAAATGTGCATATCTTTTCTCCTATAATTTGCCTTTTGTTAAGTGAGTGTCAGGAAACTTTCAGAAAGTGAAGGTTTTATTTGAATAGATAATAACCCTTAGCTCATACATGATGTGTTGGATAAAAAACTTTAGCCCCTTAACACAATGTCAAACTCCCACATAGTCAGTGCCATCTGGATAGGAATGAGATTCAGCACTTTGCTTCCCGAGGTTGAATCTTTTTTTTTTTTTTTTTTTGAGACAGACTCTCACTCTGTTGCCTTGGCTGGAGTGCAGTGGTATTCTCTTGGCTCACTGCAACCTCCGCCTCCCAGGACCAAGCAATCCTTCTACCTGAGCCTCCTGAGTAGCTGGAACCACAGGTGCATGCCACCATGCCCAGCTAATTTTTATATTTTTTGTAGAGATGGGTTTTGTCATGTTGCCCAGCCTGGTCTTGAACTCCTGGCCTCAAGTGATCTGCCTGCCTCAGCCTCCCAGAGTGCTAGAATTACAGGTGTGAGCCACCACATTCAGTCTCAAAGATTGAATCTTTCAGGCAAAAACCTGCATTAAAGATTCCTAATGTTTAACTGAGAACCAGGAGTCCTGGGCAGTAGTTTCAGATCAGCCACTGAGGAAGGGTGGGAACAGACCCTGAGGGCACATTACTTCTCAAAGGTGATTCTTCAGGAAGAATTGGTTAATCCTTTCCGTATAAATTACAATCATATTGGGGGCCAGGCACAGTGTCTCGCACCTGTTATTCTAGCACTTTGGGAGGCAAAGGTGGGTGGATCTCATGAGGTCAGGAGTTTGAGACCAGCCTGACCAACATGGTGAAACCCTATCTTTACAAAAAATACAAAAATTAGCTGGGTGTGGTGGTGGGTGCCTGTAATCCCAGCTACTTGGGAGACTGAGGTAGGAGAATCCCTTGAACCAGTGAGGTGGTGAACCTTAAACCAGGGTTGCAGTGAGCTGAGATCATACCACTGCACTCCAATCTGGTGACAGAGCAAGACTCCGCCTCAAAAAAAAAAAATTACCATCATATTCACTCACCCTTAGCTAGGCAGTGTTCTTGGGATCTTTTCTTCCCACTTTAAGAAAACAATGGATCAAATCCCCAACTAGCATTAATATCCCACAAATCTGTGCCAAAAATTTGATTAATTTCTGTCCCAAAGCACCACAGACAAATAGTACAAGAAGAATGCCTTGGAGGGTTGAAGCCACTTTAATGAATCCTCCCACTCTGGATCATGTCTTTTTGAATACACAAATAAGGCCATTGGCCAAATAGACAGCAGATTTCCTTTCTTGTGCAACACCTTAGACAGTAATTCTTGGCCAAAATATTCAAAAAGAAAGAGTGAAAGGTGACATCATTCAGGCAGTGTCTGCAAAGCCAGCACTTGGTGATAAGTGAGTTCATTAATGCCATTATAAATATTCATTGCGTGTCTGGAGAATCCAATTTAGGAGAAATACAAAAAAAAAAAAAAAAAAACCAACAGTTGCTAAATTTCTTGACTTGGTAGGGGTGAGGAAAAACTTCCTTTGGGCCCTCTGAAGGTTCAGTGAAAATCAGCTGACAAAATGCAGATCAATAGGAGAAAAGCCGGCCAGGTGAAGGGGCTCATGTCTGTAATCCCAGCACTTTGGGAGGCCAAGGCGGGTGGATCATTTGAGGTCAGGAGTTCAAGGCCAGCCTTGCCAAACTGGGGATGGAAACCCTGTTTCTACTAACAATACAAAAATTAGCTGGGCGTGGTAGTGGGTACCTGTAGCCCCAGCTACTTAGGATGCTGAGGCAGGAGAATTGCTTGAACTGGGGAGGCACAGGTTGCAGTGAGCAGAGATTACATCACTGCCTGGGCAACAAGATTGAAACTGTCTCAAAAAAGAAAGAAAGAAAGAAAGAGAGAAAGAGAGAAGGAGAGAAGGAGAGAAAGAGAGAAAGAAAGAAGGAAAGAAAGGAAGGACAACCGAAGGAATGAGGAAAGACAGGGCATGGTGGCTCATGCCTGTAATCCCAGGATTTTGGGAGGCCGAGGCAGGCAGATCACAAGGTGAAGAACTTGAGACCAGCTTGACCAACATGGTGAAATCCTGTCTCTACCAAAAACATAAAAAGTAGCCAAGTGTGGTGATGTATGCCTGTAATCCCAGCTACTCAGGAGGCTGAGGCAAGAGAATTGCTTGACCCCGGGAGGCAGAGGTTGCAGTGAGCCAAGATCGAATCACTGCATTCTAGCCTGGGCGATGAAGCCAGACTCTGTCTCCAAAAAAAAAAAAAAAAAAAAAAAAAGAAAAGAAAAGAAAGAAAGAGTAAGGGAAGGCTGCATGCTGTGGCTCATGCCTGTAATCCCAAAACTTTGGGATGCTAAGGTGGGAAGATCGCTTGAGGTCAGGAGGAGTTCGAGACCAGACTGGCCAACATGTGAAACCCTGTCTCTGCAAAAACACAAAAATTAGTTAGGTATGGTGGTGGGTGCCTGTAATCCCAGCTACTTGGGAGGCAGAGGAAGGAGAATTGCTTGAACCCAAGATGCAGAGGTTACAGTGAGTTGAGATCACTCCACTGTACTCCAGCCTGGAGGACAGAATGAGACTAAATAAATAAATAAATAAATTTAAAAAAATAACAAAGGAATTGTTAACAGGACCCATTTAGGGTTAAACAAGATTTACTGTATGTCTGAAGAAACTCTCCAGGCCTCCACAAATAAGTTTATTGGGGGTCTGAAGGAATTCCCAGAACCTCCATGATTTAGCAGGAGATGCCTGTTGAATACAGTAAGCTCCCAGTTTCTCTTCAAAGAATCAATATGATGGTATATTGTTTTCATGTTCTTTGCTCTCCAAAGTAAAGTTTAACTTCCTTCTTCTCTTTGTCTCCTTGCCTCTAGTTTCAGTAAACAACCTTCCCGCCAGCTATAATCAGTAGTTCATATCTGTACTCCTGGTCACCTGCTCTGACCTGAGTCATCTTTAGCTACCTGTTACATAACCATCTTTCCTGCCAAAACTGCTGCCCCCGCCAATCTGGCTTGTACTCCTGCTCTCTTTAAAATAGCCAATTGGAATCAGCTTAGACTGTGCTGTCCAACCCTACCCAATAGGGGAACGACACAGCAGTAGAGGCTACCTGCGCCAGGGATAAGAACCCCTTTCCTTCCCTTATTCAGGTGTGCTCTCACCATTGCTCCATCCATGAGATGCACCCGTCTATGGAAGTAAATGTCACCTTGCTGAGAAAATTTATGTTTGAGTGCTGTTTCTTTTGTGGCAATGAAAATTTGCTTCTAACACAAGGTAAGGGTAATCACCCCAGAACCTAGACCTATTTAGATTAAGTAAATTTACTGAGGATCCAGAAGAAAGTCTTCAGGACTCAGACCTTAGTTATAGATTAAAAGAAGTTAGGCTGGGCACAGTGGCCCACGCCTGTAATCCCAGCACTTTGGGAGGCTGAGGCAGGAGGTTTACCTGACATAAGGAGTTTGAGAACAGCCTGACCAACATGGTGAAACCCCATCTCTACTAAAAATACAAAATTAGCTGGGCATGGTGGTAGGTGCCTGTAATCCCAGCTACTTTGTAGGCTGGGGCAGGAGAAGCACTCGAACCCAAGAAGTGGAGGTTGCAGTAAGCCAAGATCATGCCACTGCACTCCAACCTGGGCAACAAGAGCAAAACTCTGTCTCAAAAAATAAGTAAGTAAGTAAATAAATAAATAAATAGAGGCACTGTCAACTAATGAGAAATAAAACTAACACCATGGAGCCATAAACAAAATGGAAAATGTTTTAATCAGCGTTTTTATGAATTGCAATTCGGGAGACAAAAATCTAGCAAGTAGCTAAACTGTGTTCGGTCCAGGTGAGGTAGGCAGGGGTTTGTAAAGGTTTACTGCAAGTTTACACAAGTGGAAGATTTTAGCACAGCCCAGGATTGATAATAGCTAGTTGACAGATCAGAAAATCTCTAGGCCATGATCAGCTTAATTTGGCACAGCTGTCTCCTAGAGAAGACACGGTCACAGGTTTGGGGAGCAGAGTGGGCAGAGGAAAGACTGGCGGATGGGCTGAAGTGGTCATCCCAGAATCAAGAGGCTGGACCAGAGAGAGAGCCTCTGGATCCAGATCTCAACGTGCATGAGTGACAGAGGCTGGATTTGAACCCATTCAGTGATAGCACAGAAAAAGGCAGAGGAAGGGCTGTCATCACCTTTCCTTGTCTGATTTGCAGAGCGCAACTGGGTCCTCTAGAAAAGAGCTGCTAGTTTGCATTATTTGAGACTTGAAAACACAATTATTTTATTTATTTATTTAATTTTTTGGAGTTGGAGTCTCACTCCAAAAGCAAGTACAAGTATTCCTCCCTATCTAACTTTATTTGCATAGCAGGTGTTTGCCTAGAATGAGATACCAGTTATCTGAAGTCAGACCAGCCTGAGTTCAAACCCTGGCCCTTCTACTTCTTCTAACTGGGTGATATTGGACAATGTATTCAACTTACCTGAGCCTTAGTTTCTTTATCTATAAAATGGGAATAAAACCTACCTCAAGAAACTATTACAGTGAGAAAATGCATTTGAAGGTCCTGGGAAGCTTTCAGTAAATGCTAACCATGCTATTGGGCAATAAACTACTTAATGTGACTACATGGGACCACCCTTAGAGTTCAAGCTGCCACGGCAGTATAAGCTGCTGTTGGGAGACAGTTCTCCACAGGCCTCTTGTTCACATTTATGAAGCAAAGTACTGACTTCCTTTTCAGAAGAGTTCTGAACTTTTTCTTTTTTGAGAGAGGGTTTCGCTCTGGCGCCCAGGCTGAGTGCAGTGGTGTGATGACACTTCACTTCGGTGTCAATCTCCTAGGCTCAAGCAATCCCCTCAACTCGGGCCTCCGATAGATGGGACTTTGAGGATGCCCCCCCCCACCTCCGCCAATTTTTTTTTTTTTTTTTTTTGAGACAGAGTCTCACTCTGTCACCAGACGCCAGGCTGGAGTGCAGTTGCACGATCTTGGCTCACTCAACCTCTGCCTCCCAGGTTTAAGCGAGTCTCCTGCCTCAAGCCTCCCAAATAGCTGAGACTACAGGCACGTGCCACCACACTTAGCTAATTTTTGTATTTTTTTCAGTAGAGACAGGGTTTCACTATGTTGGCCAGGATGGTCTCAATCTCTTGACCTCGTGATCCGCCCTCCTCGGCCTCCCAAAGTGCTGGGGTTACAGGTGTCAGCCACTGTACCCGGCCTAATTTTTGTATTTTTAATAGAGATGGGGTTTTGCCTTGTTGGCCAGGCTGGTTTCAAACTCCTGACCTCAGGTGATTTGCCTGCCTCAGCCTCCCAAAATGTTGGGATTACAGGCATGAGCCACTGCACCCGACCGATAAATTTTTTGTAGAGATGGGGGTCTTGCTATGTTGCCCAGGTTGGTCTTGAACTCCTAGACTTAAGTAATTCTCCCACTTTGGCCTCCCAAAGTGCTGGGATTATAGGCTTGAATCCCTGCACCTGGCCAAGCTCTGAACTTTTCAAGGATGTGTGTATAATGAATAGCTTTGAAAAACAGAGATCGTATCTTCCACCAGAGCAAAGTGTTGGCTTGCTTACTGCCTATTATAAAAGATTCAGGATTCCTCAGGGATCCTCTCCTATCTGCAACCCAGTGTGTATACAGCAATCACTGGACACTTCTGGTGTTACTTTTTGGAGACTGGGGCCTGGGGAACTGGCACAAAAAGTGCTGGCTACTGCTATTGCTGTGAGTAATAAATTGTCTTTTGTCTCTGACCCAGGAGCCTCACGTCTTTTCATCAACAACCATAGTCTAGCCAGTAGGGCAGGCTAAATTGTTAACTTGCAAGTAGGGCAAAATCTGAGATCTCTCACAGTCCTTCATGCTGTGATCATACAGGACAGGAAGAAAAGACGGGGAAGAAGGAGGGCAAATCTTCTTCTTCCTGGAATCTTTAGTCAGTGCTATGTTTCTCTTTCTAGAAGACCCTGCTTTCTCTCCAGGGCCTCCAATTCCATCTGCAAAAGAATTGTTCTGGAACAATTGTTAAGAAAGAGAATGTGAAATGATATAGGACAATTCATCAAGTTTTACCTTTGAGTAGAAAAATGTTTCCTGGCTGGGCGCGGTGGCTCATGCCTATAATCTCATCACTTTGGGAGGCCGAGGTGGACAGGTTGCCTGAGGTCAGGAGTTCAAGACCAGCCTGGGCCACATGGCAAAACCCTGTCTCTATCTAAAAATACAAAAATGAGCTGGGTGTTGTCACTCACACCTATCATTCCAGCTACTCTGGAGGCTGAGGCAGGAGAATTACTTGAAGCTGGGAGGTGCAGGTTGTAGTGAGTCGAGATCATGCCATTGCACTCCAGCCTGCTGACAGAGTGAGACTCTGTCTCAAAAAAGAAAAAAGAAGAAAATCAACTGATGAAAAGCAGATTAATAGGAGAAAAGGCATATGCATTTACTAATGTGCGTGAGAGAGAATCACAGAGCAATGACCTTGCCATGCAGTGAGGTACAGATGGTTATACATACTTCTTAGGGCAAAGGGAGATGGAGAAGTGTGGATGATTTTAGGGGACAGTACTAGCAAATGAATGCAATGGGCTTGCAGATCATACAATGGCCTGGGACAAAGTCCACTGGGCCCACAGATCAAGACAATGGCTTGTGACAAAATTCTGTCCAGGTGTGTTGATAGACTTCATAGACTTCAGTCTTTTTTCTTATGATTGGAGTTCAGTTAACTCAAGCTCAGGGAAGGGATCAGAGGTCATGGTGTCTTCTTTGGCAGATCTGGACTTTAGGTAGATAAAGGAACTTCAGAGAACAACTTCATCCTGTGCTTTGGGAGACATGGAGAAAGGAGAGGCAGGAAGCGGGAGGGAGGAAGTCAGAGAGCCATCGCAGCTTCTTCTGTTCAGCATGTCAAAGTGCTACATTTTGGGGTATCAGTTTCTCTTTTTTGAGATGGAGTCTTGCTCTATCGCTCAGGCTGGAGTGCAGTGGAGCTATCTCAGCTCACTGCAAATTCCACTTCCTGGGTTCAAGTGGTTCTCCTGCCTCAGCCTCCTGAGTAGCTGGGATTACAGGCTACCACCACAACGCCTGGCTAATTTTTGTATTTTTAATAGAGCCGGGGTTTCACCATTTGGCCAGGCTGGTCTCAAACTCTTGACTTCAAGTCATCTGCCTGTCTCGGCCTCCCAAAGTGCTAGGACCATAGGCATGAGCCACCGCACCTGGCCTCACCTGGCTAATTTTTTTTTTTTTTTTTTAGAGATGGGATCTCTTTATGTTGCCCAGACTGGTCTCGAACTCCAGGGCCTAAGTAATCAACCCGCCTAAGCCTCCGGAGTAGCTGGGATTATGGGCTGGAGCCACCATGCCTAACAATGAATGGGATTTGTTCCTAGACACAAAAGTGCTGTCAGTCAAATCAGCCCTGGGTCATCCTGACTCACAGTGAGGGCTTTTTGCTATAATTTTTTTTTTAAAACATTGCTTTAAGTTTTAATGTTTATTTCCCCAAGACAGCCTAGCCTGCACTCTACTTGGATAAATTTTACAAGCTAGTTTTCTGCTTCTTCTAGTTTTAAACTTTAACCATGTTTCTGATGACAAAGAATGCAGCAAAAATACTCTAGTTCAACAAAGAGTTATGATCACAAAATAATTTTTATCCCTTCTACAGTGTTTCAGAATTACCAGTTGATTTTTAAACACAAAGTAGATATAGATGCTAATGGTGGCTAATCTGGTATGTTTCTTATAGCAAACTGTTGTTCATGCAACACTTGTGCTCAAACGGGAAGGCACAGGATTTCCTACAATGAGCCAACTTATAAAGAGTTCTTTTTGTAGAAATTAATTTATGTCACATTTAATTTAGTGTGCATAACCTCAAAACTGAGGTATTATTCTAATTTATAAAAACCACTTGCATAACTTTTATGCAAGTTTTAAAAATACAAAGTTTTCTCCCTAAAGTGGCTCAAAATAGATTGTTCATGGCTGCCTACATCTAAGATAAAAAGATTCTAAAACAATTGAACAGATTAGGCATATTATTAAAAGTGTTCAAACCGTTACTTGATTTGTACATCTACTCAAACCTCTTCATTGGTCTTTATTCAGCAGTACATATGCACCAAATTCCATTTTAGAAGTTTCCATATCATTTTCATAGAAAACAAAGTTTGAAAACAAGTAACATTTAAACACAGAATGGTATTCTACCACAACTGAAACTTTTTTCTTCTTTACAGGACTCAACAAAATCTAAAAATGAACTCTATGCTGTAGATTTACCTCATGCAAAGATCTTTATGTTGTCTCTGAAAATGAAAAGGATGGCCTTTTAAGCACATTTTACTGTTTTATACTATTATGGCAACTTGTGTACTGCAACACAAGTCTATTTTGAGGGAAATTTATGATTTTTTTCATGCGAAAATCTACACAAATTAGTTTTGATGATATGGAAAGCTTTTCATAGCATCAAACATACATCTGGTGCAAATGCACAGGGAAACCTTCCTGAAAAGTTTTCTGACTTGAGAAGCAACTAAAAAAAAGGCATACTAGGTAAAGTAAATAAAAACTTAACAACAAAAAAAAGGAGTGGGGTGGGGGGGAGGAGGTAGGAAAGGAGGAAATAGAAAACACAGGTTGCAGAGTAAACTAATGTCTGCTGCTAAACCAGTCTTTGTTTTCATGTCCAGCGTACATTAACACTTATGATCTCATTATTCTGATGATTTACTAGGTTTGTCATCAGGCCCCTGAAGGTGAATCAAGCTTGCATGCGTTCACATACAGCACCACAACCACAGTCTTGTACACAGTCACTCCAGGACTAGGAGTCTGCTTCATGAGTGAAGAGCCCCAGATTTCAAAGATGAACCTGGCTCTCCATCACTGAGCCAGACATTCATTCAATACTGTCCATTCATACACTGCATCATAGCAAGGCTTGGGCTCATTTATCAACTTTGACCAACATAATTAGGGAATTGCTGGTCGCCAGTGTCTCTATATTTTCAGCTTTCTTTGGAATTGTTCTAAGGGTAGCTGCAACCAGGCCCAGAGCACAAACTAACTTATCCAGCCTTTACCCTTCAAGTCTTCAAACCTGTGCACTATAATATCCAGTACCTGAATTTGGCCAAAAAGCAATCTCCCGTTTATCCTTTGCAAAACGCTCTAATTGCTGGGAATTGAAAGACTACCCACCTGAAAATAGTATGTTAATGACTGGAGGAGAGACCACTGCAGAATAAACAAACCCAGCAGACTGGAGACCACTCTCAGGCTGGGGAAAACAGGGATTTCCTCAGTTTGAGTGCGCTCTGAGTCCTTTGGAGACAGCTGCCTGGGCAGCATTGAAACAGGCAGGTCCACAGTCTTTGAAGGCTCAGGCCACCTACTTAACTGGAAAACCCCAAAAGGAGAAGAATGACCAACCACTGCAGCACCTAATCAACTTTGAGGCATTCTTCTGTTTTTCCTTATTCCTGCCTTAACTGATAAGACAACTGGACTTTGTAACCAACCTTGCTCAACTGATAGGTCAACTTCGTGACTCCAGACCCTACAAACCCCTTCCAGCTTGCAAAAACTGCCCTAAACGGTAACTTCTGTAACTTTCCACTGCCTACCCCAATCTATAAAACCAACTGCTAACCCACTGCCCTCTCCTGACTCTTTTTGGACTCAGCCCACCCACACCCAGGTGAATAAACAGGCATGCTGCTCACACAATGCCTGTTTGGGGGGTCTCTGCATTCCAAACTTGCTTAACACTACTGACTTCTTTTTTTTTTTTTTTTTTTGAGATGGTGTCTCGCTCTGTTTCCCAAGCTGGAGTTCAGTGGCGCCATTTCATAGAGCTGAGATGACTGGTCTTGAACTCCTGACTTCAAGTGATCCACCTGCCTCAGCCTCTCAAAGTGCTGGCATTACAGGCATGAGCCACTGCACCTGGCTACCTGCTACTGACTTCTTATTGCATGGTAAATATTTACAGAGCAACCACAGGGTGTGAGATATTGTGGCTGGGGTAGGAATAATGACTGGGCTGAAAGGAAGCCTCCCTTGGTGACTTTCTCCGTCACCCAGAGGTTAGATGTCCAGGGTGTTTTCACAGCATGGTGTTATTCTGCTGTGTAACTGGTTCCTTATCCACTCCTGAAGTTATCTGCATATTTAGAATTTTCTTTTTAATATTTTAAGATTTTTGTAGTGATGTCTCCACAATTAATCCTCCTGCCTCAGCCTTCCAAAGTACTGACATTAAAGACATGAACTACCATGCCTGGTCTATCAGCACATTTATTTTTTGAGGGAAGAGAACACTTGTATATCCTTGTATCATAACACCTTGTCAGATACATGGCAGATGCTCAATAAATCTTTATTAGAGGCCAGGAATGGTGGCTTATGCCTTTAATCCCAGCACTTCAGGAGGCTAAAATGAATAGATCATTTGAGGCCAAGAGTTCAAGACCAGTCTGGCCAACATGGTGAAACCCTGCCTCTACTAAAAATAAAAAATAAAAAAAATTGACCAGGTGTGGTGGCAGGTACCTGTCATCCCAGCTACTTGGGAGGCTGAGAGGGGAGAATCGCTTAAATCCACAGGGCGGAGGTTGCAGTGAGCCAAGATCGCACCACCACACTCCAGCCTGGGAGTCAGAGGGAGATTTTGTCTCAAAAAAAGAAGAAGAAATTAGTTGGGCATGGTGGTACATGCCTGTGGTCCCAGCCACTTGGGAGGCGGAGGTGGGAGGATTGCTTGAGCCTGGGAGGTGGGGACTACAGTGAGCTGCGATTGTACCACTACACTCTATCTTGGGTACAGAACCAAGACCTCATGTCAATAAATAAATTTAAAGAAAAAAGGCCAGATAAAAATAGCACTGACTAACCTAACCAAAAAATTTTTTTTTTTTTTTTTTGAAACAAGAGTCTCACTGTGTCACTCAGGCTAACTGTCACCAGTAATGTGATCTCGGCTCACTGCAACCTCTACCTCCTAGATTCAAGTGATTCTCATGCATAAGCATCCCAAGTAGCTGGGATTTACAGGCATGCACCACCATACCTGGATAATTTTTGTATTTTTCAGTAGAGACAGGGTTTTACCATGTTGGCCAGGCTGGTCTTAAACTCCTGACCTCAGGTGATCTGCCCACCTTGGACTCCCAAAGTGCTGCGATTATAGGCGTGAGCCACTGCACCTGGCCCCTAACCAAAATGTTTAGGAAGCTTTAGGCATGGCTGGATCTAGGTGCTTAGGCAATGTAAAAAAGTATTATCCACCTCAGTCTTCATGTTCCAGGCTGGCAAACCTAGAAAAAAATATCTATTTCCCAATAATTTCCTGAATAATTTTAAACCTGGGACTAATATGAATTATTTCTGGTTGGCCAAGCCTGGATCTTATACTCACTCTTAGAGACAGAGCAAGGCAAAATCAGGACGCTGTTAGCGGAAGAAGGATGGATTCTGGAAAGGCAAAACTACATCCTTCCATGACATCTTAACACTCACAAAACTCATCCAAGGCCTGGGTCAAAGCCTAACAATCCATTTGGCTTTTGATGTACTTTCTGAGTGCTCACAGGTCAGACATGACTCAAAATTGCTGACACATGATTAGGAAAATTAATTACAAATTCAAAGTAGAGAGAAGTATTGATTAAATAAGTTGATTAATTACCAGTAAGCTCAAATTCTCTTCAAATTAGAGCATGGAAAGGAGGATGGGGATATTCTGGTTAGATTCACTCTCAAACCATAATTCTATGGCTGCCATTTTTACTGTAAATGTGTTGGTATTTCTCATCTCCCTACTTTGTTTTCAGTCACTGTATCCCACATTCCTTCTAGGGATTATACCCTTAGTAGACAGCCTTTTTGGCACTTTCCTTGGCCGTGTGTGGATGTATGACCCACCCCAGGAGAAAATATTCTTTTTTTTTTTTTTTTTTTTTGAGACAAAGTCTCACTCTGATGCCAGACTGGAGCGCAGTGGAGTGATCTTGGCGCACTACAACCTCTGCCGCACAGATTCAAGCAATTCCCCAGAAGAAGATGTTCTGACACTTGTTAAAGAACAGTGCAAAAGACTTTGTCCAAGAAACCACTACAATGGGGTTCTGCAGTAGGGGAAAGAGATTGAGATCACTTTCAAATACAACAAGGAAAAATGGGAGTTTACAGCCAAAGGGCAGGGTCATAGTAGGAAAGATTAGTGGATGAAAAATTACTATTAATAAGAGGATAGACCCATCCAGTGCGGTGGCTCACACCTATAATCCCAGCGCTTTGGGAGGCTGAGGCAGGCAGATCACCTGAGGCCAGGAGTTCAAGACCAGCCTGACCAACATGGTGAAACCTGGTCTCTATTAAAAATACAAAAATTAGCCAGGCATGGTGGCGCACGACTGTAATTCTAGCTACTCGGGAGGTTGAGGCAGGAGAATCGCTTGAACCCTGGAGGCAGAGGTTGCAGTGAGTCGAGATGGTACAACTGCACTGCAGCCTGGGTGACAAAGCAAACTCCTGTCTTTTTTTTTTTTTTTTTTTTTTTGAGATGAAGTTTTGCTCTTGTT